>NC_143579.1:209060197-209211601 GCF_048544385.1 Mastigoproctus giganteus
CTGATATGTTGAATAAATTTAAGGAGAAACTAGACAGGATTTGGAGGGAACGGTGTGATTTTTTTTTTTGGCTCATGCTGCATAAGCTCATACACATGCTTTCTTGCATCACATGCCACTACTACTACTACCAGATACACCCTTTCATGGCAACAGCCTTCACCTCTTGCGGTACTGTCTTTCAGCAGGATAACGCGCTATGCCACACCACCCGGATTGTTCGAGACTGGTTCACAGAACATGAGGAAGAGTTCCAGGTATTGACCTGGCCTCCAAATTCCCCAGACATCAATCCCATCGAGCAACTGTGGTTTGTGTTGAAACAGCAACGCCGATTTGTGGCGTCTCATCCATGGAACTTACAGGAGTTAAAGGATCAGTTGGTTACGTGTTGGTACCAGATACCACAAGCCACATTTAGAAATCTTGTAGCATCCATGTCTCGCTGGGTACGAGCTGTTTTGGCTGCACGTGGAGGACCAACATCATATTAGGTAGGTGGTCATAATGTTTTGGCTGATCAGTGCATAGGTAGGAAAAAAAAAAAAAAAAATTATAAAAACAGTTTTTGTTAAATCAACACATCATAAGCACACGAGTTATATTATGCCCCAATAGCATGCAAGTCAAAGGGGGTTTATAAATAAAAAAAAAATGACTATGTACAATATGATAATGCTCGTCTAGATACTGCATTATACAAAATTCAGCAAAGCCTCATTATTTTAAGGTGTCTTAATCTGATTGTACTATACAGGCAGTTCTCGCTTTATGAGTTCTCGGGTTTACGAGTCCCCCCCCCCCAAGTATCAACAAAATTGAAAATATGAACATTAATTGCAAAAAACGAATGTTAAACATTCATAAATATCGCATTTCAAACCACACGCATAGTTATACAATACAGTGTACCCTGCTTTACAATATTAATCCGTTACCATTGTATCGCAAAAATATCGTAATGTGAACCCAATAACACATTGTTTTTTGGTAATTCATTCCACGATCTCGAAAGTTCAAATTTTCACTATATAACTCTCTAAAAGGTTGTTCTTTTAGTCCAATTTGTATTAGTTACCAATTCAAATCATTAAAATACACTACACTTGCATCATTGTCATATGTTCTGTTATAAGAACCTATTTTGAAGGCCTTTATGACATTTTTCTAAAGCATATTCTGCAGGTCACGACCATAAAACCATTTGTACTTTCCAGTTTATTGGCTTTCCTGTTACTTACTGCAAGCAATTATAAACGGGTAGTAAACTCCATGTTACTGCATTTGTGAAAATACCAATAGCTGGAATTGTGTGGGTTTTTATGTTATTATGGTGAAATGCGTTTGTCCTTTACTAAAATCTTCAATCGTATAAAAAACATATATAAATTTTCGGAATCTTTTCTTCATTCCTTTTTTTTTTAAAGCTTCGTAAACTTGTTACTCTGTGCAAATCGTGTTAGTTGCAATTTGTGCGTTCCGTTAAAAACTGCTTATGCATGCTATTGAAATTTATAAAGAAAAGAGAAGATTATCTTGGAAATAAACGCCTCTTGAAGCATTTCTGAAGACGGCGACTCCTTGTGCAACAAACGAACAAGTGCCGAGCCAATAATGAGTGATCAACGAGTTTGAATTTAGTCATTGATGATGGTGAAGAATAAACATTCTTTGACATTTGTAAGTCGTAAATAATTTCTTTATTATTATAATTTGCTTAATTGTACAGGCTACATTTTCATTGCTTTGGATAAATCAATCATTGTTTAAACATAAACTAATTAGCTAACTAATTTCATTGTTGATAATGTAACCCCTATTTTTAACCTTATATCTATGGGAAATGAATTCCCGCTTTACAAGTTTTTGCTTTACGAGCGCACGCTAGGAACGAATTAACTTGTAAAGTGGAGAACTACCTGTACACTGCATTAAGAAACAGGTACCATTGGGGAAGGAGTCTTATAAATACATGCCATATCTAAAATTATCAATTTATACATGTCCCCCCCCCCCAATTTTACCTAATCTACATCAAAACATCATAAATGGAACTTCATTATGCAAATGAAAGTAACTGAAAAACGAAAAGAACTAATCTGCCAAATAATTTCCTAATTCATTTTGCAAATATACATGGTCTTGGTTCAATCTTAATGATACCCATTTCCCATCTATAATCTGCCAAGTCTCACTTTTTATGAGAGTATCTCAACCATCACTCACCTAATTGGTTCTAATTATTCATCGCGTGATTATTTCCATTTTAAAAGCAATGTCGCAGAATGTCTTAATTTGATGTTCCTTACTAGAAACTTGCTAATCTCGAGTCTCATCTAAATTATTCTGTTCATCCAACTCATAAATGACCCTGAACTTTTTGACTTTCTTTGAAACTTTTCTTTGTCTTTTTCTAATGTGACTTTCCTACATTGATGCAATTTTACTTGGTGATTTTAATATTCACAACTCTAACTAGTAGAGATAGGCTTTTGCTATTACTAATTATCTCAAAACTTGTTAATTTACCTACTAGAATGCTAGAAAATCTATAACCACACACCTAACAACCATGAATGTTTCCTCGCCAATAACCATTCAAAGTAAACAGTTACTGTTAGTTCTCCTCTACATACTTCTGATGATTTTGTTTCCAATGGAGCCTTTGCCCTGTGGCCATTGTCACCTTTGTGTCACTGTGCATTATAAGAATGAAGAATGAGATGACCTGCTGTCTTAAATCCACTGATCCTAATACAGGGTGTTAGAAATATTTCTCTGCAGTGATACTATCTGTTCATGAGTCAGTGTCTCAGTGATCTCAGCGACAGCAATTATATAATTATCATAACTTGTTGAGACCTCATCATACAGTATCAGTGAGCATTCCTCACCAGAGTACAGAACACTACTGATGAAATATTGTATTCAATATTTTTCAATAAATTAAAATTCTAAATAAATGCTAGCCCTAAATAAATTGTAGGCCCAGCATTTTAATGGAGGACAAGCTGTTGGAAATTTCTGATAAGTGTAGCCAAGCCTTTCAAAGTCAAGGAGAAAGCCAATTTCGGCGAAGTCTGGACGGTCTGTGACAGCCAAATCCTCTGCTTGCACCTTCACGATGGTGGGACTGTTAGTAATCCTGGGTATAACCTCCATGCACAAGCACACTGTGAGTGACCACCCACACCACATGTAGGAATGCCGCCCCACTGTGTTACAAGGCAATACTAGGTGGTAGACGACTCTCATCAAGGCGTCTCCATAGCCAGGTGGGAAGGAGCAGCAGTGCGTAGCACACGCTTCTTGATTAGACCGGGGTTCGAGCCCATCACCACCAAATACGGAGGATGCGGAAAGGTCAGGGAATGACCACCGCATATCCCAGAGCAATATGGCCATAGTTGCTGATGCTCCTAAAAACCAAATAACAAACAACAACTCTCATCAACCGGTACAATACCACCACTTTGCTTATTGGAGGCTTGAAGTGGTGGAACCCATGTTTAGTCTCCAGAGCTAAGTTGTCAACTCTTCCCCATCTCTTCCATCATGCAGTATAACTGACGACTTTTGAGGTTACGATGAACATCATGGCAAGATCCAATCTTCCTTTCATTTCGAGGGTACAGCTCTAAAACGGTGTTCACAGGCCAGCTGCTAGTTAGTACACAGAACCGAACCTATTGGCTAGTGTATAATCTTGCTACCTCTACTCTGGCAGATAGTGACTGGAGGAAGTCCGAGTAGTGTGTATGTGGGGAGGGGGGCATTGTCGAGGCCACGTTACGTCAAGAATCTGGGTACATTCTTACCATGTGTAAGCCATATCAAAAAATTTCACTACTTCATACAGCATGTCCCCTCCCCTACTTTTTCTTACTATTGAATACATCACGAATTGTCAAATTAATAGAGTAAGCTTATCTGCGAAAAGATCTAAACCTCCCAAACACTTCCTAGTCCATTTCACAAATATACGTGGTCTCAATGAAGTCCATTTCCTCTTGCAGTTTGCCAAACCCCATGTACTTTTTCTGACAGAATCTCAGTTATCAGTTGATTCAACTACTGTTCATTTAATTGGCCAAATTATTTGCTGTATGATTATTTCACCTCAAAGGTGGCACTTATGTCCGTTCCAATATTCCCTGTCAGAGATGTAATTTGGAATCTCCTCTTTTCAATCTTCTCTGGCTTAAAATCTCTCTGCCTCATTGTGCCAAATTCATTTGTTGTCTCTACCTTAATCCCAACTCCACAAATCACTTGGAGCTCTTTGACTTCCTCTCTTTGCAACTTGACTTTCTCCAGTCCAATTTTCTTAACAGTGAGGTGATTTTAATGTTCACAACTCCAGCTGGCTTCCATTTTCTAGTCACACTGACCCAGCTGGTTGAAATTCTGAGATTTTGCAATTACTAATGACTTTGCACAGATTGTTCATTTACCTACAAGAATACTGGACAATCCTAATCATACAGCCAACACGCTTGATCTTTTTCTCACAAAGAACCCTTCAAAGTACATGGTCAACGTCAGCGGACCTTTAGGCACCTCAGATCACAACTTGGTCATTGTCTTCACCAATGGAGCCTTCATCTCATGGGTATTCTCAACCTCGTATTGTTTGGCATTACAAGAATGCAAAATGGGATGATCTGCAAGATTTCTTTTCTTCTTTTCCTTGGTCGGTTTACTATTTCAAAACTTCTGATGTCAATGTTTGCTCAGATCGTGTCAGTGAAATTATTCTTGTAGGAATGGAACCCTTTATTCCACACTCCATTTTAAAATTTCATCCTTTATCTAAACCTTGGTTTTCCAATAAATGTGCTTAGCACATTTATTGGAAAGGCTGTTCAAGAGATGAACGTTGCATATTGTAACTGGCTTGTTTCCAACTCTTCAGTTTCATTTTCTGCCTACACCAAAGATTGCGACAATTGAACACATGCCTCAATTGTAAAGCAGTTATTAATCAGTCCAAGCTAGATTTTGAACAGGCTACGAGTAGAAAACTTGCTTTTTGCCCTAATGGTAACCGAGCATTCTAGTCTTTGTCAAAGCTATTGGTCGCAACGTTTCCCCATCTCTGCTCCCAGAACCATCTGGGAGCAGAGATGGGGAAACAACTCACACCATTCCCAACATGCTCCATTCAATGCCTCCTGTGGTCTTCCGTCAAAAGGATGTCAGAGGATTTTGACAAATCTTGATGCTAAGAAAGCTCCAGGTCCTGTGGTATTTCTCCAGTTGTTCCCAAAACCTGTACTCTTGTTTTTCCACCTTTTTTCACTTTCTTATTCCAAAGGTATTTTTCCTTCAGCTTGCAAATTTGCTCATATCCAGCCAGTTCCTAAAAAGGGTGACAAATCCCTCCCATCAAGTTATTGTCCCATTGCAGTTACTTCTACTCTTTCTAAAGTGGCGCCTCCGTAGCCAGGTGGGAAGGAGCAGCAGTGCGTAGCACACGCTTCTTCATTAAACCGGGGTTTGAGCCCGTCACCACCAAATACGGAGGATGCAGAAAGGTCAGGGAATGACCACCGCATATTCACGGTGGTCATTCCCTGAAAAAAAAAAAAAAAAGATGATGAATTCCCAGATTTTTTGAGTTACCACTGTATCATCCACCGACAAGTGTTAGCCAGCAAAAGATTAAATACTAAAAGTGTTACGGATATAGCTTTCAAAATCGTGAATTCCATCAGAGGACAATCTCTTCAAAGGAGACTTTTCAAAATGCAACTTGATGAAAATGAACCAGATCTGATATTAAAAACAGATATGAGGTGGCTGAGTTAGAGTAAGTTTCTACAGAGAATTCAAAATTTGCTGAATGAAATTAAAAAATTTGTTGATCAAAGGGGAGATGATTATCAGCAGCTACAAGATACAGTGGTTGTGTGATCTGGCTTTTCTGGCAGATTTTACCAGTAAATTAAGTGATCTGAATTTGGAATTACAAGGGGAAAATAAAAATGTGGGTGACATGATTGGTAGTATTTCTGCATATAAATATTAATTTTTGGCAATGGCTAAAGATGTCAAAGAAAAAAAATTCGATCATTTTGCAAATATGCAAGATCATTTGCAAAAATATCCTGTTTTTGAATTTAAATGAGAAATATGTTTCTGAAATTGAGAAAGCTGTGGATGATTTTGAAACCGAATTCAGTGATTTAAAAACAACTGAAGACATTGTTCAATATATTTCTTATCCATTTAATGTCAACTTAGATACGAAACAAATTGCAGAAAAAAATCGCTGAGATTTTTCATATGGAGAAAATATTACTTGAAAATGAAATTTTCATTGCGAAACGATATCTTCCTAAAAGCGAGACCATCAGAAAAAGACTTCTGGAAATAAATTTGCCAAGAAAAGTACCAAAATGTAAAAAAATGCAGTGAACTTTTAAATTGCTGTTTTGGTTCCACATATCTATGTGAATCAACCTTTTCATATTTGAAACAAAGAAAGACAAAGAGTCGCTCTACTCTTACAGACTTGCACACAGAAGATTCTTTACGGTTGGCCTTATCACAGTATACCCTCGATTTTGAAAGCTTCGCCAGATGACATGAAGATACAAACTTTACATAAATTAAAAATTTATAAACAACATTTTTCAATATGTGTTGATTAACTTTTTTAACCATGTGCAATGAAATTCTTGAGTTGGTAGATCGCGGCACATTTTTAAGAAAAAAAGTAGATTGCATCACAAATTAAGTTGGCCACCCCTGTTTTACAATATTCAAATTTCTAGATAAGATCATATATCTGGGGATAACCCTGACTTTTCTTGGTATAAGCATATCACAAATATTGCTTCCTCTATCCTTGGGGGGGGACTTCATTTGCTCTCGTTACCTCTCTTCTGAGCCGTTACTGACTCTGTACAAATTACAAATTCACCCTGCCATGGATTATTTTTCCAAAAATCTGGGGTGATGCTCCCAAAACTTCTCTTAAACTCCTATATGCTAACCAAAAAGATGGCATTCAGAATAATTCCTCACCAAAAGAAAGAAACTTGCTCCACTGCATATTCAGTTTTTGCTGCATTTCTTTTCTAGAGATATTTATATGGGTACTGTTCTTCTGAATTAGTATCTGTAGTTTAGTATCTCTTTCTGCCACACTAGTTTGAACACATGCCTCAATTAGTTCAACATTAATTCACAGTTCAACTCCAAACTTACAAAAATTTCCCTCTTTTTCATTTATCCTCTCTCTCTCTCTCTCTCTCTCTCTCTCTCTCTCTCTCTCTCTCTCTCTCTCTCTCTCTCTAAGTATTTTCTTCTTCTTTTTCTCAATGTTCAATCAACACATTGAGTACTAGAGTATTATACGTTCCAATGGCTTTTATGTTTGGAATTACCACAAAAAGAAAGATATAGTACCTGATACTTTTTTCCTAGCAGAATAATAATTGTTTCATGATTTCTAATTTAAGAAACATTTAAGTGAATAATTTGCTGCAAGTGCATGAAAATTGTCCAATGACTGATTGAATGATTTAGTTTTTTATGGCACATCAGTGACTAAAGCTATGTATTGTGCAGCATTGTGCCCTACAAAAAATGAAGTAAAAAGACACTCATCATGTACAGCATCCAAACCAGCAATTACACTTTTGATCAAAATTTTTTGGTCAAAAGTGGAAATGGTTTGATCTGGATGTTATACAAACAGTGCAATAAATAAAAAGTAGTAATCTGTTGCTTTCAATATGTGACAATATATGAACTTTCAAGAGGATAATCGTTCCTTAGGTTTTCATAACAGATAGTAAACATCTATTTTGCAATTACCTATTACAAAATAGAATACTTCCAGAAATAAACATACAGCCAACTATATTTATTTCTATAAAATTTTTATAGCAGAATTTAATAATAATATACCAATTTCAGGTTCTTAAAATTGGAGAAAACAGACTTCACTAAGAGAAAGTAGTAAAATCAGGATAGGTTGTAGGTCTGCATGACAGTTTTCTAGAGAGGGGCCATGTCTCCAGTTTACATAGCTGCCAGCTGAAAAGATGGAGATCAGGTAACTGTAGGCATGATAGGAAAACAGGAGGTGAAGTTCACATTGCATTAGAAATTAAATTTAAACATATGCATTTTATATTAAAATACAGCCATAGGACCGTTTCCAGCACACTATGCTTTCAAACATTAGCTTAGCTAGGATTTTTCTGTCTTTAAATTTCTACTTGGACTGTCTGTTAGACACTGACTGATTATGACTGCTTAAAATTCAAGAAAGAAAGTTATTGTTGCAAACTTTTAAACTCTTCAGAAATGTCAGATAAAAGTTTTGTTTATAACAATGTCACTGCTGTTCAGACTTGACAGTCAAGTGCATTTCCAAAGCTTTACAAAAAAGATCCCCCCCCACCGCCACTTGGTTGAAGATTTTCTGATGTTAAACTGCTATGAGGAAATATTAAAATGCCTTGAATGACCTTGGATAACTTAGTACAGCGCATTCCGGTTATTTGGGCCACCGGTTAATCGGGGCAGCCATTTATTTGGGGCAAATCTTAAAAAACAGAAACCAATCGAGAAAATAGCCGGGGTTTACTTCGCTTAATTGGGACAAAATGTCGTTTAATCGGGGCAGGAGACCTCAGTACTGGAGATTACCCTGCGATTGTCTCCGACTGTACCACGTAGTTCGGTCGGATTTCTGGAGGTCACAACCATAAAACAATTAGCAGTCACCTATTTATTGGGCTTTTCTGTTAGTGCAATCTATCATAAACGGACAGTAAACTCGATTTTATTGAATTTGCGATAATACCGACAGCTGGAATTCTGTGGGTTATTATGGTGAAATATGTTTACACTTCCACGGAATCTTCAATCATATAAAAAAAATAATTTTAAGAATCTTCTCTTCATTCCTATTTTTAAAGCTTTGTAACTCGTTACTCCGTTCTCACTTGTGGCGCATATTGTGTTACTTGCAATTTGTGTGTGCCGTGTTTTTTGTTATTAATTGCTTATCTTTTTACTGTTTTAAATTTTAACCCCCACCCACAAATGTCAGTGAACAGAAATGTCAACTAGTTTAGTTAGTATGTACATATTACAGTGCGTATTAATTATTCCGATTTTCATGTATATTCTTCCGAATTTCACGTATCATTTAATTTTTTAATTGGTAAGGTAATAAAGAGTAAATTTGTGCTTAATATCCTATTTTCGCTAATTAGAATCGCTGTTTAATTGAATTAAAATTCAATTCACGAACATGATCACAATGACCGGCGCTTACTACACATCGTATAGTGAATGGTACTTTACTATGGTGAGTTCGTCGTAACGCGATTTGATTGTATAGTGAACTAATTGTAAAGTGGGGGGGGGGATACATTGTATTTTTAACTATTTACGTGAAACTTTGGATAATTGGGGCAGCCGCTTAATCGGGCCAAAATGCACTAGTCCCGATGTGTCCCAAATAACTGGAATCGACTGTATATTTCATGTGTCTTTGTTTGTTTTATATACAGTGTCTGGTAGGTTTGCATGCTGAAACTGACAGAAATATTATGGCAAAAATTAAGAGATAATTACAATTTTAACCACTGTTAATCCACACAATAATTACTTTATAAAGAGTGTTCCATTCTGCAACCTATTACTTGCATGGACAACCAAACCACTGAGAGCAGTTCTGCATATGATCTAGGGACTGGTAGAAATTCTGGAATATGCTTTTTATAAAGGTAATTATTGCAGTGTAACAGTGATTTAAATTGTAGTTATCACTTAATGGAAATAACCCTTGAAGGTGGCAACACATTTAAAGTCCCAATTAGGAAAATATCTATTTCTTTATCTTCAATGATATTGAGAAGTACTGGAAACTTTCTTTTTTTTTTTTTTTTTTTTTTGTGAACTTGATTAATTTAAATTTGGTCAGAAAAAAAAAATAAAAAGACAACTTGTTCTCCAAATACAATTATACTTAAGTTAAAATAAATAACATTAACTTACTGGTTCTGAAAACTGAGTGAGCTGGGCAACTTTCTACCTATGAATTCTGTTCGGAGCTAGCAGACTTCTGGCTGATGTAAGGAAACATACTTTGCTCTTAAGAATTCAGAATTCATGATAGAAAGTTAGCTTGCCACCAAACTAATTTCACAATTTACCAAATTTATTCATAAAGTGATACAGCTTCTGTTATGAGTATATTAAATATTTGAAATTGTAATACTTCATTGGACTGTATCAGCATAAAAATCAACAAATTGACGAAGTGTTGGTAAACTCCACATTTTTTTTTTTTAAACCACATGTATAAAATACTTAGAAATCACCACAAATGTACACCACAGTTCATCATCTCCACCCATTTTGATGTTCATAATGTACTGTCTCTGTACTTATCTCGCAATGATCTTTTATTATTGCGACTGAGAAGAAATGAAGCCTTTACTAATTTTATTTTATTAGTTATCTATTATTATTTTTATTTTTAATTATTTATTTTATTTTACTTTTTTTGCAATGCAGCAAAAGCCTTAGGCTTTATTTCACTACATGGCTAATACTAATTTACTGCTAGGGGAGAGTGGTGTTTTAGCTCATATTCACAGATGTTAGAAATACGAGAAATCAGCAATGTGTGAGTTTGAAGAGTTGAAAACTCATAATTTATTTAAATTTGAAAATAAATCTTTAATGATATTGGTGTTTAATAAACTTTATTTTCTAAATTAGGAGGGTATCATTCCTCAGCTTTAATGTGTGTTGCATTGGAAATGAAACCCTGTAGAATAAAGATTTGTTTTTTTTTCTCTCCCCCTCCCCCCCCCTCCCCCGGCCCCAAGTGGCTAACCGAACAATTAGGGCAAACAGTCCTCAAGAGTTTATCATGAGTGTAAACATTAATGAAAATTAGAGAAATTCACTGGATTTTTTAAAATTTCTGATACAGGTTCACTATTTTTTGTGGAAGAAAAGGATGGAGAAAAGCTGTTTTTTTTTAAAAAAAGACTATGATATCAACTATATTATGGTGGGAAGAATTGAAACAAAAAAGACAAGATTCCCCATTATAAATATGGAGAGTTGGCAGCTATGAGCTTGACCAGTATGAGTTGGCAGCATATTCTTCCACGAAATGAGCAGACAGACTAACTTCTTACAGTAGCAACAATATACAGCTGATGACCTTACATCATGACACCACATTTTTTGATTTTATACTATAAATATTTTCTTACTAAGATTTACTATAAATTCTTATTGTGATATTTTTATACTAAAAATATTTTATACTATTAAATGTTTATAAATATTATATACTATAAATATTTTCATGTGATTAGTGAAACCAGAATGATTTATGCCAATATAGTAAAACTGGATAGCTCCAGTTTAAAGCTAAATTTACTAATTCCTTCTTAAAAGCAAGGTTTATAAATATCTATATGCAATACTTTGACATGCACTTACTTTTCCAGAAACTATTTTTTCATATATCTGGATAGGTTGGTCTGCAAAAAATGGTGGATATCCAGCTGCCATTTCATATACCAAAACTCCTAGTGCCCACCAGTCTACTGCTTTGTTGTAACCCTATTAAAAAAAGCAATGAATATAAATTAAAATTAGCTTATGAGACTAGTTTAATATATGGCATATCTATTCTGTTATGATTTTTATATTGTTTTGTCTTGATCAAATTTATATAACTTGTGAAAAAAGGCACTTTATAAACTTAAATCATAGAAGATAGGATACTCAAAGTTTATCAAGGATTTATTAAATTAATTTTCTTGTTAAACTGTTCTTTATTTTCAGAAACCAAATAAGTTCTTTGTTTATGATAAGATAAATTTATGGCCCACTTTTCCATTATGGTTAATCATTATTATGTTTACTAATAATATTACATTACTCACATCATTAAGCAGGTAATAATGCATTACATAAGTAACGCAGTCTATCATTTGCCAGGTGATGGGTCATAAAAATGTGGATATTGCCACTGCCATTGTTCGGGTTTTAGGTACATCAGTAGATCAGAGCATACCACACCATCATTTATTATGTCGGCTTGATAGTTATTCTATTTCTCCTTCCATCTGAGATCAGCTAATTACAGCCTTGATTGCAGAGGCCTTTATAATTTCTCCAGTCATTGATAGGGCTCAAACCCAAACCTCTCTTTGCTACTGCTGTTTGGGTTTTAGGCATATCAGGGACTTAGACCATATTGCACTACCTGTTTACAGACTTCTCCAAATGAGTGAAAAGTGGTGAAACCACTATACAGCCATTCCTCGATTAACGTAATGGTTGTGTTCTGCAGAACGCTACATAAGTCGGAATTTCCCTAAATAAGCATTTAGGGTTTGTTTGTTTGTTATTTGGTTTTTAGGAGCATTAGCAACTAGCCATATTGCATATTAATGTTAGCCATATTGCTCCGGGAATATGTGGTGGTCATTCCCTGACCTTTCTGCATCCTCCGTATTTGGTGGTCACGGGCTTGAACCCTGGTCTAATCAAGAAGCGTGTGCTACGCACTGCTGCTCCTGCCCACCTAGCTATGGAGGTGCCAAGCATTTAGGGAAATTCCGCACTTATAGTTGTGAGTGCGGAATTTTACAAAAACTTATGCTGAATTTTATAGAAGCAAAAAAGAAATGTTCGACGAACATGTAAATCGAATTATTCAATTTTTTTTATCTCATGTGCAGCAATAATTACAAAAAAGTGTACAAAATTACAAAAATTTCAAAATTATAAAATTACAAAAGAGAGAGGAGACAGGCACAATGCCAGCAAATTTTACCTTACGAGCATTATTGGCAGAATTAACTCTCCAGCTGATAAGCATGCCGCTGCGGAAGTTGAGGACTGTGGAGATTTAGAAGGGGTTTTTTCCAACACATCACAAAATTTCTCTGCAGCTACAGAATCGGCACTGGCGACTTAACTGTATACTTTAATGTTTTGGAAACTGGCGTCACATTTGAACCTATTAAACCACCCGCTGATTGCCACGAACTTGGCTTGGGATTTGCCATACTTATCGTTATCTTCATAAATACTTCTTGCTTGAATGGCCGTTAGATTCAGGGGCACTTGCTTCTGAATCTGATTTTCCATTCATATTATTAATAGCTTTTCCATCTTCGATATAGTACCTGAATGCTGTTTTGGGATCACTGTTGGGGTGCACTGGTCCTGGTGTGAAATATGTTGATCCTTTAACATGTTCTTTTATACGTGCATTGTCCCTTAAAATAGTATTCACTGTTGAAGCAGCAAGACCTAATTCTGTGCAATAGATGACAAACTTTGTCCTGCTTCATACTTCTTAATTAATCATCTTCATTTCTAAATCAATTTTGTTTTGCTTCCTAGCTGCCAGCACTTGCACTTTCCTTTGGTCCCTTTCCCTTCGCAATTGTAATAAGTAAATAAGAATGAAGAGAAGATTCTGAAAATTTATTTATGTTTTTTATATGATTGAAGATTTCACCATAATAGTGTAAAAACCCTGCACAATTCCAGTTATTGGGATTATTGTAAATGCAATAAGAGAGTTTACTACACCATTTATAATTAGATGAACTAACAAAAAAGCCCAATAAATCGGAAAGTACAAATTGTTTTTATTGTTTTATGGTAATGACCTCCAGAAATGTGTTTTAGAAAAATATCACAAAGGCATTCAAAATTGATTCTTATAACAGAACATAGGATAACGGTGAAAGTGTAGTGCAATTACCATTATAAAAATGACCTTTTAGAGAGATAAATAGCTTAGTTATACAGTAATACCCCGAAGTTACGTGATAGGTGGGTCCGACGAAAATCGCTTAAGTCGAATTCGCGTAAGTCGGGATACCACTTTGCATATAAATATATATAAATTTTGTTTAATTGGGACCAATGACTAACAAAAACACTAGTTTAAAAGAAAAATATTTAATAAAATTGCAGTTATTTATACATATTAATACAAAATATGTATTAAAAAAATAAATGAGTTACGTAAAAAAGTTATTTCGATGTCGATGGCTTCATAAAATCTAACAAATTCGTCTGACGACACAGCGCCTTCTTTTTTTTCACGCAGAATTTCTTCGTAGCAAGCTAATAATTTTTTATTCCTTGTTTTGTAGCTATAACGCGTTCTTTGTTGGAGTCTGTTTTCTAAAATTTTTAAGCCCTTTTCAATTGAGCTGAGACCTTCTGTCAAGCTTGCAATTGCCATGTGCTTTTCTGGTGGAACTGGATCTGATCTCTATGAGCTCATTCATTGTCAGCTCCTCACAATGTGAATCCAACAGCTCGTTGACATCATCACCATTGACTTCCAAATCTAATTGCCTGGCAAGATTAACAACTTCTTCTATCATATGAGCGACATGGTCAGTTTCTGGCGTTGTTTTCGTCTCATTTTTGAAAAAAAATGGACAAAGTTTCTTCCAGACACCATTCAATGTTTTTTTGTGAATTTCATCCCAAGATTCTTCAATGATTCTTACGGCATCTAAAACACTGAATTGTTTCCAAAAGTCTTTAACAGATATCTCACTATTTTGTCTCATAGCTTCATTCAGACATGCAAACAAACGCCTCGTGTAGTAGGCCTTGAATGTTTTGATGACTCCTTGGACCATCGGTTGAAGTAAGCTGGTTGTGTTTGGAGGCAAAAGCACAACTTTCACACGTTGGTAAAATTAATTAGGGTGGCAGGAGGGTGACCGGGTACATTGTTAATAAGAAGGATCAATTTAAATGGAATCTGTTTAGACTTGCAATAACGTTCGACTTCGGGTATGAAGTGGTGACCAAACCAGTCCTCCAAAACGGAAGCTGTCACCCAAGCTTTATGATTTGACTTCCAAATCACTGGTAAGCTAATTTTAGATACATTTTTTAAAACATTTGGGTTTTCGGAGCGATAAATTAAGAGAGGTTTTAACTTGCAGTGACCAGCTGCATTCCCGCCGACCATCATTGTCAATCAGTCTTTGAAAACTTTAAAGCCTGGAAAGTTTTTTTATTCGTGAAAACGATGTAATTTCCGACAAAAGTTGAGCGCGAATTCGAACACACACATATAAATATGACAGTGGGAATGCAAATTCTTGTATATGTGTGCAGCTCATGCAGCAGCAAAGTTGAATTTTGTTCATCTTTCGCTCTCACTCTCCGCCGTTGCACCGTATATCGATAGCATATGAAAAATGACCTTGAAGATAGTGGGCGGCAGTGTTGCCAAACGAAAAAATTAAGAACTGCGTAACTCCGAGTTCGCGTAAGTCGGGGTAGCATAAGTAGAGGTATTACTGTATAGCGAAAATTTCAACTTCCGAGTTCTTAGAACGAATTACCAAAAAAAAAAAAAAAAAACCCAATGTATTATTGGGTGCACATTATATTTGCACGATACCTCCATTTATTCCTATGGGACGCAAAATACATTTCCACAATTTTTTTAAGTTTGCACAGGCCCAAAAAAACTTACATAAAGTCAAATTTCCGTAAGTCGGGGAATGGCTGTATTGTCATGGAGAACAAAACACTGATGGATGCACATGACTTAGTGCATTAATACTACAATTTATCATACAGATAATTTACTATATTATAAAAAATAAAACTATTCTCATAAAACTTCCTACTTTCTCTATGCAAAGCAGGAAATTATATGATACGAGAACTGTGTGCTTAATGAAATAGAAGCATTACTCTTGTCTTTTCTAAAAAAAAAAAAAAAAAATAACCTAACTAGTTTACATGACATCTTTACTATTATATAGTACAAGTATTCTTCTTTGGATCCCTCATACAATATTTATTAAAGAAATAAAATACCAATCACAACAATTATTTAAATTCCTAAATTGAAAATAATTAATGGAGGTGATGGACAGGGTAACAGCAGCCATTTTTCCTTCTTGTTATCAGGCACCATCTGTGGTAATATTTTTCTGGGAAAAGAATAAAGCTGCGTGCATTTTACTTAGAGGTAACCACCAAAATAACTAAAAATGTAAAGGGCATATTCAGAGAATATGATATGTTCTAAATATGTACTACCTATAAAAAAAAAAAAAAAAAAAAGGAAGAAATTAATTATACAAATTTCAATATTATAAAATAGCCAATATTATCTTCACTTTTCAAAAATTTTGAAAAACAGGCGTTTCTTGTCCTTGCTTGTCTTCTTGTGGCCAGCAGGATTTGCACTGCTTAGTAAATGTAAAGTTCTTAATGATCAGAGCAGGAAGAACACTGCCTACACCAGCGTTTCCCAAACTGTGTCCCATGAAAAATCGTAATTAATAATTAAAGAAATAAAATAAAATAAATAAATTTTGCATATTTGTAGCATACACCACTTTTGAACCATTATAATTTTTAACTTTTTTTTTTTTTTTTTTTTCGGTTATTAATATACTAGCATAGACCACGGGACACTTTATTTTGGCAGGCTTTTGCATAGATTTTTTTTTTTTTTTTTTTGATTTGGTAGTTGTTGGCGCATCGGCTTCTGTGGCCATATTGCACCTCCCAAGGTTTTTGCAGTACTTTGATCCAAGCCCGAGGCGGGAATCGAACCCGCGACCTTTGGGTTGCCGGGGAGGTACTTTACCCACTCGGCTAGCCCGGTCGGCTGCTTTTGCATAGAGAAGTATGTGTAGAGGTAATGACATCTATGAAAAGGTAGCGATATAGTGATCTACTATGCACCATTCGTATGCAAATTAGCCTGGAGTACATGGGTTGAAGGAGAGGGGGAAGCGAACTGATATCATAACTAAACTCACTTCCTTGTATAAATTTTTTTTTGATAATTAATAGCATTTCAAAATATTATTATTAAAATAAATGACCATGGATTTGTGGTTGAAAAAAGGAACTTTAAAATGAAAAGCGAGTACTTCTAGTATTGCAACTGTGGTTGATGAAAACCGCACAATATGGTCACACCTCAAAGTGAGGATGACCAATTGCAGCCTTTCGTTCACCAAAAATCCGAAGTGAAAAAAAAACAGGAACCAACAAATGAAAGTATGACAACAGTTATTTGAATATCAGCTTTACATGTGTTGGAAATAAAGATGCTCCTGATGCGCTGTGCGTTGTATGTAATAAAATATTAGCAAACAGTTCTTTGGCTCCCGCTAGACTTGTGTTTCGTAAGTGTTCCATAAATATATTGTGAGATAAAAAGTGTTCTGTGACTAAAAAAGTTTGGGAAACGCTGACCTACACCATCATTTATCTTGGTATTGCACTACTTTTAATCAGATAGCACTGTCAAAAGGATTAATTTTTTGAAAAAGTGAGTTACTGCTCTGTCAGACTTTTAGATTTTACTCATGCCTCATTAGGTAATCTGTAGAGACCACTTGGTAATAGCACTGGCAGAACAACAATGAAAACAAGCAAATTTATACACAGCTATTATAAAAATAAAAAATAATTGACCACCCTTACTAATAATTTGTCCAATCTTCCTTTAAATTTTATTCAAACTACCTACTTTTGCAACATCAGGTGGAAGGTTATTCAAACAATGAATTACATTCTGGCTAAATGTAAATATCCACAAGTCCATCCTGCAACCACTCTTTTCCAATTTAACCCTCCAATGGTTGTGGGACCAGACAGGTCTCCTCTTGAAAATAGCTACTGAATATTGCACATAACTAGTGCATACTAACAGAGGATACAAAAAGTTAATAATTATTAATGAAATATTTCTACCTTCCTAAATATAGTCAAATTTTCATTTGAACAGTTTTAGTAAACAATTATTGTTTACTTAAAATTATATGTGAAAAGCACCCATCAGATCCTAATAATGTGCTAATTTTGTTCACAGTGTATATAAACAGTATGTTGTTTACGTGCATTTCATGTCAGACTGTACAACTAACACTAGGTCTTTTTCATTCTCCACTACCCTGTGTGTGGCACCCACTCAATTGGTATGTTATTCTGGATTTATTGCTACTCAAATGAACAAATGTTTCCAGTCTGCATGGACATCCCCTGAATCCTAGTATGATCTATTATGAATGAAGGTTTGCTTACTGTTTTTCTGCTTCTTTTAACATAATTCGAAGAAGCCGCTAGACTTTTGATATCAACTAAGAGATGATGTTCAAAGTTTAGACTTAATGGACCTCAGGTGAACTACTGAGAAGAAAAATATGTCAGGTGTGTATAAATTAACAGGGATACAAAAAAAAAAAAAAAAAATATAGAGTAAGTATAAAGTAGTCTGCAATCAATTCATGAAGGTGGGTTAGGCAAGTTAAGGCAGATTAGGAGAAATCTCTGACAAAGGATGCAAAGAAAGGCAGGTAAAGACTTCTTTACTTATGTTAACACTAGAGGGAAAGGGATGAATGACATTGCTCCACTAGATATAAATGGTTTAGCTGTTGATGATTTTGTTCAGGTTGCTGACAAAACTAAATATATACATATTTTGAATCTATATTCACATATGAAAAAATTTTTTGGGATGAGAATGCCAGAAGGATATCAAATTCTCACAGGGAGCTAAATGATTTCATGATGACTGAGAGGAAAGTGGAATAGAAATTGTTGAAGCCAAAAGTAAATAAGACACCTGGGGTAAATGGGATTTAATGAGATTAAAGGGGATAAATGGGATTTGCCCCTTCGCATTTAGCTTACTCAATCTATTCAAAGCCTTAAACATCTAAATAAGATCTCCTTTCAGGTGCCCAGTTTCCAGACAAAGCAATTTGCAGAACTGAAGCCGTTCTTGGCAACAGTACCTTTCTGTTCTCTTCACTAATCCCACTACCCTTCTCTGCACGTTTTTCAACAGTTATACAGCAATCGCAGCATGGATTTAGTAAGCGGCAGTCTTATCTGACCAATCTCATAGATACTATGATGCAGCAACAAAGAAATGAATTTAAAAATAATTTTGAATTTTACTTTGATTTCAAGAAAGCTTTTAATACTGTTCCATAGGCATTAGGAGCAGGCTATCGTATGGTAAAAGGCTGGTCGAGTGAGAGAAAACAAAGAGTGTCCATCAACGGGCACTGCTCTTCTTCTTCTTCAGGCGTCTCCGTAGCCAGGTGGGAAGGAGCAGCAGTGCGTAGCACACGCTTCTTGATTAGACCGGGGTTCGAGCCCGTCACCACCAAATACGGAGGATGCGGAAAGGTCAGGGAATGACCACCGCATATCCAGGAGCAATATGGCCTTAGTTGCTAATGCTCCTAAAAACCAAATAACAAACAAACAACTGCTCTTCTTCAATTAATGTTATTATTGCTGTCCTCATTTTTGTTTTCAATATTTATTAATGATATTGATGAAGGCATTGGGCTTTATGTCTAAATTTGCAGATAATACAAAAGTTGGCAGAGTGGTTAATGACATGCTACTGCAACAAGATCTATGAGGGCATTAAAAAAAACAATGCTCGTAATTTTTTTTCACAGCATACCTTTAGTAATCATCCATATTTTGATGGTCCTTTTCAAAGTAGTCATCATTTGATGAAATGCACTTACTCCAACATTTCTGCCATTCTTCAAACACATAGTAGAAGCCATTTTTGACAAGCATTTGAGAACTGCCACTGATGCCGTTACAGCTTCTTCTGACAACTGGAAACGTTTCTTCACAGCTCTTTCTTTAACTCTGGAAATAAACAAAAATCACAGGATGCAAGGTCAGGGCTGCAGGGCAGATGCGTAACACATTTGACATCGATGCTGACTAAGTACTCAATGACATTATGAGCAATGTGAGGTCTCACATTGTCGTGATGCAGTATCCACCCAATAGTGTGCAGTTGTGGTCGACTGCAATGAATGTGATTCTGAAAAGTGCTGCAGTTCAGTTCAGTTCTGTAGAAAGGTCCCATAACAGTCATATGATGTGGCACAACATGCTGGCAAACCACTCCTTGAATGTCAAAACAGAGATGACGATAACCTTTCCTGCAGAAGCAACAACTTTTGGTTTTTTCGGTGTTGCCAATGTTGTAGCCTTCCAAACAGACCTTTGTTGCTTACTCTCCAGGTCAAAATGATGAAGCCGTGTCTTATCTGCCATTATCACCTTGTGCACAACCACAACATCTTCAGTAACCATCCATTGCTCAGGTGTGAGTAGCCTTGGAACCCAGCATCACAAACTTATGTCATATGCAAATGGTCATGAAGAATACCATGTATGCTTCCTATTGATATTCTTAACATCTCTGCCAATGCCAATTGCCTTACTGTTATATGATGATCTTTGTCTCATGATTACAGAAGCAATGGTTATGGTTTCTGTGGTGACAGCAGTGGTTGGAGCTCCAGGACTGCCGATTTTTTTGATTAAACCATGCCCATCTTTAAACATTCTAAACCACCTGTGAGCTGTACTATATGGAAGCGTAACTTCACCACAAGTGTCTTTTAACATTTCATACACTTTAGCTGATGTTTTCTTGAGACAGAAACAAAATTTGAGAGCAGCATACTGTTCCTCGCATGTCATGTCATGTCTGTTATTACATAGGTGAAACTGAACAGGCATAAACTTGACCAAACACCAAGGTCACACCGTGCACACGAGTCAACTGTAGGTTGGTTTGGTCTTAAATTCTAGAGCCAGTGCCAGATTAAGGTACGAGCTAGCAGGCCCTTGCCCTGGGTGCCATTCTTTAAGGGATGCCAAATTTTAAAAATAATGAAAAAAAAAAAAAATATATACAGTGGATTCTGGTTATTTGGGCCACCGATTAATCAAGGCAGCCGTTTATTTGGGGGAAATCTCAGAACCCAATCAAGAAAATAGCCAGGGTTTATTTGGCTTTAATTGGGACAACATGCTGTTTAATCGGGGCAGGAGACCGCAGCACTGGAGATCACCCTACGATTGTCTCCGACTGTACCACATGGTTCAGTCAGTTTTCTGGAGGTCACAACCATAAAACAATAAAAACAATTAGCAGTCACCTCTTTTTTGGGCTTTTCTGTTAGTGCAATCTATCATAAACGGATAGTAAACTCGATCTTATTGAATTTGCGATAATACCAGACAGCTGGAATTATGTGGGTTATTATGGTGAAATGGTTTACACTTCCACGAAATCTTCAATCATATAAAAAAATTAATTTTCATAATCTTCTCTTCATTCCTATTTTTAAAGATTCGTAACTTGTTACTCCGTTGTCACTTGCGCATATCGTGTTACTTGCAATTTGTGTGTGCCGTGTTCTTTGTTATTGATTGCTTATCTTTTTACTGTTTTGAATTTTAACCCCCACCCACAAATATCAGTGAACAGAAATGTCAACTTGTTAGTATGTACATATTACAGTGCATATTAATTCTTCCGATTTTCACGTATATCTTCCGATTTTCACGTATCATTTAATTTTTTAATTGGTAAGGTAATAAAGGGTAAATTTGTACTTAATATATCTTTACTTTTATAGCCTGTGGATAATATTCCTCCTATTTTCACTAATTAGAATTGCTGTTTAATAGAACTAAAATTCAATTCACAAACATGATCACAATGACCAGCGCTTACTACACATCATATAGTGAATAGTACTTACTTAGGTGACTCCATCGTAACGTGATTTGATTGTATAATGAATCAATTGTAAAGCAGGGATCCATTGTATTTTTAACTTTTTTTACGTGAAACTTCGGATAATTGGGGCAGCCGCTTAATCAGGCCAAAATGCACTAGTCCCAATGTGTCCCAATTAACCGGAATTGACTGTATATATATATATATTCTTAGTAAAGGGGCGCTGAAAAATCTTTCTACCCAGGGTACGGAAATATCTTGGTCTGGGCCTGTCTACAGCTCAGCTAGAAATAGCAAGCAGTATGGTTTTTCAAGAAAAATTATGATTATTGAACAGCCCTTGTAAATAAATTAGGCAGGTGAGCTGGAAAGTGACAATTCAAGTTTAACATTAACAAGCAAGATACTGCATATGGGTAACAGTAATCCCAGAATAACATACCACCTGTGTGGTACCACAATGAGAGTAGTATAGAATGAAAAAAAACTGGGGTTAACTGCAGATTCAGGCATGAAATTTTCTGATCAGTACAGACTGCTGCTAAGAAAGCTCGTGAGGTTTTATCAATGATATACAGGAATTTCATCAGCAGGTTTTCCACTATAAAGACAATGGTATGGCCATTTTGATTAATGGCCATACCTTTCTAAAATGAAGCTAAAAATAAAAGAAGATGAATGGATGATGAGGTGTGTGTGTGTGTGTGTGTGTGTGTGTGTGTGTGTGTGTGTGTGTGTGTGTGTGTGTGTGTGTGTGTGTGTGTGTGTGTGTGTGTGTGTGTGTGTGTGTGTGTGTGTGTTGCCTGATGCTGTATATGCTTGCTTCCTTACATAATTTGTCATTTATAATACTAATAAATGGATAGATTCAATCAGCTCCAAGTGCCTCTTTTACTTTTTGTTTTAACAATTTCTCTTCCAGCTTTCTGTCAGTTATCACAAAATCATTTAGTTCCTAGTTAGAAGAATTAAGTATACTTCTGGTTTTCTCCATCCCTAAAAAATTAATGTGACTATATTGGATAATATTTATTCAGTTTGTCAGCAATCTGTAACAGGATCATTAATAGTTATTCTCATTCATATCCAGTGGACCAATATGGTTCATACTGTTTCTCTTAGTGTCAACATAAGCAAACAATTCTGCAATTTTTCTTTGAATCCTTAGCATGCCTAACTCTGAGTAATTTGATTGCAGACCAGTTTATACTTACTGTATTAACATCACTGTTGTGGTTTCTGTGTCCCTTGATAACTTATAATCATGTCATACATTTTTTTTCTTTGCCACTAGTCTCATCAGTTCATCTAGCATCCATTTAGGCCTAAAGCCCGAAAAGTATCTCTTAGTTGGGAAAAAAAAAGGTTAGTATCTTCTATGATAACTTTCATGATTGTTGTTGCTTAGTTCGGTTTAATACAATTTTTTATTTATTTTTCATTTTTTACTTTCAGAACCTTCCAACCATAAAACAAAATTATTCATATAAGCTCATGTAATATTCTGCTAAAGACTGAAAGTGCCACCAGACCTCTGCACTACATGGTTTATAACAGCTGACAGGAATAACTGTACAACTGTACATTACATCAAAATAAAATAAATAAACACCGAGTAATAATAAATAAGGAATAATATTTCTTAAAAAAAGAGGCTAATAATTAAAATTAGCCATACCAAAGGCAGAAATATAATTAAGGGTGGTTAGTCAAGAATTTTTCATGCATTTATTATGTTGGTCACAGAGTGCCAATTTGTATGGTATACTCCAGTCTATCATATCATGTCTGTGCAAGTAAGTGTTTTCCAGTCAACTTGCAATTTGTGTGGACTGTAAATCCAGAGTAACTCACAGAAAGAACTGTGCTACCTGAGATTATATAACTCTACAGCCCCAACTAAAGAGATCTTCCTTGTAACTCCAATGGAATTTGAAAATAGACCTCTCTAAATGAATGATAAGGGGCAAAAATCACAATACTATCACAGAGAATGACACACACACTGAGAAGTGAGTACAATGACAAACAAACAAGGCTGTTTAAACACAAATTCACCACATATGATCTATAATGAATAGATATATCAACAGACTTTTTAAAATTGTCTGTGCAAAATGTAAAAAAAAAAAAAAAAATATTTCTGTAAAAAGAGAGAGAAAGTTTTAGTTTGTGTGCCATTACTTAACTTTCTCTGCTGAAACCTTTTAGACCTCTTCTTCAACAGGAGCCTTAGGGTCCTGCAGAATAATTTGAAAAATGCTGATTAGCAGAAAGTAGAATAAATAAATTTGCATGATATCAACAGAAATTATTACTGTTCTGAGGAAAATCCAATAAAATGATCTAATGGTTGACAGAACACATGATGGATTTACCATATATATATATATATATATTCTGACATATCAATCTCACTAGGCTACAAATAAAAAAATTTGATATTAGAGAGTGCTAGAATTATTTCCATAAACACTTCTTGCTCAAAAAAAGAGTGAAAATGTGGCAAAAATTTGCAAAAATAAATAAATAAAAGTTTGCATTTCCAATATAACCACAAATCTACTCAGTAAAAAAAAAAAAAAAAAAAAAAAAAACACCCTAATATATGATTGTTAATTTTCCAAATGAGTTACTGTCAAATATAGTACCTTACTGAGGATGATTTCTGGTGCCAAATATTCTGGTGTACCACATAAGGTCCATGTCCTTCCTTTTACACGTTTTGCAAAACCAAAATCTGTTACCTAAGAAAAGTCAAAAGACAGAAATATTTAAAGCTGAATAAGCTGTTTTTGGAAATACATAATGAAATAATAAAATGTAATTTATTGCACACTAACAGCAATAGGCAGAAATGTACAAAAACAACATTATAGAAAATTACTCTAAAAAATGACCTGAAAGTGAAAGAAAGAGAAAGGCAATACATGGTAGACAAGTTAAGTTTGATGAAAATATTAACACGGAAATTTAAGTACACTAAAAAAAACTCTTCAAGGTACATAAGAGTAGGAATTTTTTTTATTCACAAATAAAGAAAAACCAAGTTAACTTCTTAAACTCAACTGATTCTTTAAATGTAATTTCCAAAGGGGTTCAGAAAACAACAATAGAAAATATCTCCCCAGTGAAAAATAATAAAACAATAAAACAATATACTGCACTTGCATCTTTCTTCGTTACATTTTAACTATACTATGTTACTAAAAGTATTGAGACACTAGCAAAGAAAAAAGCACATTTTATGCAAATGTGCATAAAATGGTTATGCAAATAAATATTAACGACCTAAAATTTTATTAAAGAAGACATTCCATTCTTATTAAGTTTTGTTAGTTTATGGCAAATGGAAATCAGGAAGGAAGATTAATTTGTGTTTTAATACTAAATTAAATAATTCACTATGATATAATTGGAATATCACTTTTCAACTCAAGATTTACATTGTAATAAAATGGTTATGCAAATAAATATTAACGACCTAAAATTTTATTAAAGAAGACATTCCATTCTTATTAAGTTTTGTTAGTTTATGGTGTCAAATGGAAATCAGTAAGGAAGATTAATTTGTGTTTTAATGCTAAATTAAATAATTCACTATGATATTATTGGAATATCACTTTTCAACTCTACATTTACATTGTAATATTTTTAACAGCAATAAGGGTAATGAAGTACTGTACCACTTTATGAAAAAAACCCACCAAAACCTACAAAACATGCCTACACGACATAACTGTTATTGATATTATATATGTAAGTTCATAGCATCAATAATATGTTTCTTGCTGCCTATTTATATCATCATCATCACATGTTCCTGCCACATGGCAAGTCTATGAAGGTCAGAAATCAATGATGTCCCCATTTCTCTCTGTTCTTAGTTCTCTTTTTCAGCTCATGAAACACACACACACACACTATCAAATCATCCGATATTCTAATTCTCCTTCTTTCTCTGTCTCTTTCTGTCACCTCCCTTTCAATTACACCCCCTAAACTTTCTTTACTCTTAGTACACATCCAATTCAATTTTTATCATACTTCTATTTTCTCCTTCTCTCAAATCTCATTTCTAATCCTATTTCTCCATTTCACCTTTTCAAGCTTTCTTCACATCCACCTTTATATGCTGTAACACAAACTGGCTTTCCTGTGATACACAATCACTTTTCAACTCTACATTTACATTGTAATATTTTTAACAGCAATAAGGGCAATGAAGTACTGTACCACTTTATGAAAAAAAAACCCACCAAAACCTACAAAACATGCCTACATGACATAACTGTTATTGATATTATATATGTACGTTCAGGAGCAGCAGTGCATAGCACACGCTTCTTGATTAGACCGGGGTTCGAGCCTGTCACCACCAAATACGGAGGATGCGGAAAGGTCAGGGAATGATCACCGCATATCCCGGAGCAATATGGCCTTAGTTGCTAATGCTCCTAAAAACCAAATAACAAACAAACAAACATATGTAAGTTCATAGCATCAATAATATGTTTCTTGCTGCCTATTTATATCATCATCACATGTTCCTGCCACATGGCAAGTCTTTGAAGGTTAGAAATCAATGATGTCCCCATTTCTCACTATTCTTAGTTCTCTTTTTCAGCTCATGAAACACACACACTATCAAATCATCCAATATTCTAATTCTCCTTCTTTCTCTGTCTCTTTCTGTCACCTCCCTTTCAATTACACCCCCTAAACTTTCCTTACTCTTAGTACACATCCAATCCAATTTTTATCATGCTTCTATTTTCTCCTTCTCTCAAATCTCATTTCTAATCCTATTTGTCCATTTCACCTTTTCACGCTTTCTTCACATCCACCTTTATATGCTGTAACACAAACTGGCTTTCCTGTGATACACAATGCCTCATTTAGAAATATGGGATCATTAAAAAAAAAAAAAAAAACAGTCATCAGTTATCTGATTTATTTCAGAAAGGATACATGAAAAAACATACAATAAATATGAACTTTTATGAAGTATAGTATACAGCTAGGTCGCGATTAGTGCGACTAATGAATCCCATGAAGTAGTCGTATTATTCGAATTTACACTATTCAAAGTTATAATTAAAGTTATAGTCGCTTCACGACTTCTACAGCACGAAAGATATCTTCTAATTCCTTGAGAGTGAACTCCTTCACTTGCACATTATCTCGTTCTTCAGCATCACCATCGGCTTCTTCAAATGCTCTTTGTTGATCTAAAAGTAGGAGATCATCATCAGTCAATTCTTCCGAGTGTGAATTGAGCGGTTCCCGAAAATCGTCATTTTTTAGTTCATCAAATCCAAGTTCTCTTCCAATATTAGTTATTTCTTCTATAACAGTTTCTTCAAAACCACTCCTATTTGCACAATGAGACAAAATGCGCTTCCACACATGTTGTGTGCAGTTATTTGTTGCCAAGCATGCTGAATATTTTCTATTGCATGTCTAATGTTATAATTTTTCCAGAACTCTGTTAAGGAAATTGCATCATCTCCTGTAGTTTTAGCGATTGCCTGTTCAAATGTTTTTTTAGCATTAGCATTAGTAGAGGAATATGATGCAAGAAAGCAAGCTTATGCAGCATCAGCCAAAAAAAACAAAACACTCCCATTTCACCCCTCCGTTCGTTCAAAATACCTGTCCAGCTGAGCCTTAAATTTATTTAGGCTATCAACTTCCATGACAAGGGATGGAAGTCTGTTCCACCAACCAATTATCCGCTGGCTAAAGGCAAATTTCCACACATCTATCCTACATCAGTCTTTCCTCAATTTGAATTTATGCCCTCTCAGGTGATTATTCTGAGCAAGACGAAGAATCCCATCAGCATTGAGCATGCTCAAACCATTCAAGGCTTTATGCATCTCTATCAGATCACCTCGCCGGTGGCTAGTCTACAGACACTGTAATTTGCAAAGCTTGAGCCTTTCTTCATAAGAGCAACCCTTTGTTCTATTCACAAATCTTGTTGCCCTTCTCTGTACTCGTTCCAGCAGCTCTACATCCTTCTTGAAATGAGGCCTCCAGACCTGTATACAGTACTCAAGGTGTGGCCTGACCATTGCCTTATACAAGGGAATAATCACCTCCTTATCCCTGCTAGAAAAAATCCTGTATATATCATTGATAAGACACCATGAGCTACTCTTGCAGCCTGTCTGCACTGCTCAGAGAAGTTCATATCTGCCTGCACAATTACCCCCAGGTCCTTTTCATTCCATACCACTGTCTGTGTAGTATCACAGAGTTGATACGTTGCTCTGGGGTTACTGTTTCCTATATATACTACTTTACATTTGTCAATGTTAAACTTCATTTGCCACCTTCCAACCTTTCCAGATCCTGTTGCAACAGAATAGCGTCAGTAGTGTCCTTAACAACCCTGGCAACCTTTGTATCGTCTGCAAACTTGGACATTAAGCTTGATATACCATCATCAATATCATTTATAAATACAGAAAACAATATATATATATATATTTTTTTTTTTTGTAGTTGTTGGCACCTAGGCTTCTGTCGGAATAATGCACCTCCCAAGGTTTTTGCAGTACTTTGATCGAAGCCCGAGGCGGGAATTGAACCTGCGACCTTTGGGTTGCCAGGCAGGCACTTTACCCACCCGGCTAGCCCGGTCGGCTAGAAAACAATAATGGACCCAACACTGAACCCTGAGCGACTCCACTAATAACATTAGTCCACGATGAGCAGTGTGCACTGATTACCACTCTCTGTCTTCTCCTCCTCAACCATCCCTTTATCCATAGCAGCAATTTTCCTCCAATGCCACACTGCTCCAATTTGTGCAGCAGTCTTCCATGTGCAACAGTGTCAAAAGCTTTCTAAGATCCAAATATCTAATATCAAAGTTGTTCCCTGGATCCAGTTCTTTTGTGACTGCTTCATAGTATCCAATCAAATTGGTCAGGCAAGACTTTCCCTTAACAAAACCATGCTGTGTCCGAGCTATAACTGAAGTCCTGTCTACATGATCCTGCAGTGCTTCTTTAACTAGTGCCTCCATTAATTTTCCTGGAACAGAAGTTAAACTTATAGGTTTATAATTACTTGTGTCAACCTTTGATCCTCCTTTGTAAATTGGGGTCACATTTGCACATCTCCAGTCTATGGGTACCTCCCCTGAGAAGAAGTCCAAAGAAGCTCTCATAATTATGGCTAACGGTTTGCTTACTTCCTTTGCTGCCTCCTTTAATATAACTGTATAGATCCCATCCACCCTGGGTGCCTTTTTTATGTTTATCCTCAACAATTTCTCCTCCACTTCCCTCTCAGTTATTACAAAACCATCTAGCTCACTGCCAGAGTTTACTTCACCTCTGGCATTCCCCTTGCTGAATAACTCCTCATGTGTGAATGTCGATGCAAAATACTCGTTTAGTTTGTTAACCACCTGAGCAGGATCCTCAACTGTTGAACCATCAATATCCAGTGGACCAATCTGATTCATCCCTTTCCTTCTGGAGTTTACATAGGTAAAGAACTCTTTTCTGTTTTTCTTTGCATCCTTTGCCAAGGATTTCTCATAATCTGCCTTTGCCTGCCTAATCTCCTTTGTGACTTGGTTACAGACCAGCTTACATCTATCATAGGCTTCCATGTCACCCATTAATTTATATGTATCACATGCATTTTTCTTCTCTGCCATATGTCTCATTAGTTCATCTGACATCCATTTAGGCCTAAACATTGAACAATATTTCTTAGTTGGTATGTAAAGCCTAGTAGCTTCCAAGATAAGTTCTTTGAATGCTTCCCATTTTGAATTTGCTGTTGGTAACATCATCAGTTGATTCCACTGTATAGAATTTAAATACTGTCTCACACCACCGTAGTCGCCTTTGCGAAAGTAAAAAACCCTTCCCTTTACCCTTAATAGTAGTTACCTCTTTGAGTAAATCTAACTTCAGCACATTGTGATCACTGTCACCTAGTGGTTTCTTTTATCTGCAGATTCTTAATGCATGAAGAATCACTACTGATTATCAGATCAAGAGTATTACTCCCTCTAGTTGCCTCCCGAGCATGCTGATGTAGAAAACAATCATCCAATAAATCCACAAAAGCCTTGCTAGTGTGTGAGTGACCAACCCACAAATTCGAGTCAATATCTGGGAAATTAAAATCCCCCATTATAAGACTCTCTTGATTTACTGGCCCACTCTATTTCCCTGTACAGTTTCCTATTATACTCATCAGAGTCATTAGGTCTATATAGCACATTATAGCACACTCCTACTCTCAATTTTGATCTCCCAATGCTTATGTCACACCAATCTGACTCGACACTGCACTGTCCAGCGATGATGACTGGCTTCACTTCCTTGGATTTTATGTGATTCTTAACTAATAGCATAACTCCTCCTCCCTTCCTATCCTGTCTATCCTTTCTGTACCCATTGTCCTCCCCAAATTCCAGTTCTGCATTCCTTATATCTGTGTGACACCACGTCTCTGATATCCCAACAATATCTGTCTTTGATGTTTTGAGCAATACATCAAATTCATCAAATTTATTTACCAAACTCCTAGCATTGGTGTACATGCAAGTATACATGCACCTGTTCCTATTCTTAGGTACCCTAACACAACCCATGTGTTTACTTGTACCACAATGACTTCCAGCAGTCTCTGAAATGGCCTGCATCTTGTTTTCCAGGCTGCTGCTCATTCCAATAGAAGCAGTGCAAGAATCACTTTCACCTCTGCCAGTGGCTGCTGTTAATCTATTAGTCCTTGTATCCTCCCCAAGCTATCAGTTTTCCGACCCACCTAACACTGCCTCGATAGCATCAGCAAATATTCTTGCACCCTTTCTATTTAAGTGTATCCCATCCCTGTAGAAGCAGTCTCTCCTGTTAACAAGTACAGACCAGGCTGAAAAAATGCTACCCCTTGAGCCTTGCACAATCTTTCCAGGGCCGAATTGATCAACAAGGCTCTCATCATATACTCCCTCCTATCGTGTCTGGGCAGAATTGCAGACACTTTCAAATTCAACCCTAATTAATGACTTTTTTGCAACAGTGACCTGTACTTGTTAAGTAATTCTACTGGTCTCCTACTCTTAATATCATTAGTGCCAACATGTACAAATATCACTTTTTGTGCCCTTAAAAGATGATATCTGCTCTACATAATCAACCTTTGCCCCTGGCAGACATACCCTGGTCTTGTTCCACCTATCCTTTTTACAAAGCATGTTCCCCGTTTCCCTGACAATAGAGTCACCAACAACTACTAGTTCCTGTGGGACCAGCGCATTCTGCCTTGGGGGTTGCCGCTGTGTTGCGTGAATACCAAGTGCAAGCTGTGGCATTGATGTGGGCAGTTGAGAGCTTGATGGGCCCCTCAATTTAGATCCTTCGAGGGCATCCACCCTGTCCTTCAAGCTCTCATATAGGCCCATAACAACGCTGAGTTGTCTTATTATAGTAGGTATGTAGTTGTTTTCTTACGTAGTAGGCCTTAAATGTTGCGATGGTCCCTTGATACATGGGCTGCAACAAAGATGTTGTGTTTGGCGGGAAAAAAATGATTTTTACATTTTCACATAATGAACCGAGTGTAGTTGGATGACCTGAAGCATTATCCAAAATTTGTAGAACTTTAAATGCAATGTTGCTTTCCTTGCAATATTTTTCAACACCTGGGCAAAAATTGCTTGAAGACCAGTCAGTGAACACAGCTAGGGTTACCCATGCTTTCTTATCTGATCGCCAAATAACTTGAAGTGATATATAGTTCTAGCCTTTTAGAGCACGAGGATTTGGAGACCGATAAACAAGCATCAGTTTCAATTTAAAATCGCCTTGAGCATTGCCTCCCAATAAAAGTGTTAGACAATCTTTAGACACTTTAAATCCAGGTTGAGTTTTTCCTTTTTTAGAAATGTAAGTTCTGGAAGGCATCCTTTTCCAGAATAAACCAGTTTCATCCATGTTAAATATTTGTTGATCAGTGTATCCACCATCTTCGATTATTTTTTTTTAAACATCAGGATATTTAGATGCTGCATCCTCATCTGTACTGGCCACCTCACCGGTAATTTTAACTTTATGCAGCTGAACTCTATTTTTAAATCAATCAAATCAACCAGCACTTGCACTAAACATTTCTTCTACTTCATTATTTTTTTCTTTCACTCTCTTAAACAAATTTAAACATTTTGTCTGAATGGCTGCTCTGATAAGAGAAATGCATTTTTGATTGCAATCCTCAATCCATACAGTTAAAATATGCTCCATTTTTATCATAGTAATACTTCTATTCCTTGTAGATGTTTGCAAACTACAAAAAGCTGATTCAACTTTACATTTTTCTTTTATTTCTCCTGTGTGTTTTATAATATTCCGTACCATAGATTCAGGCATTCCGACATCTCGTCCTATTTTAGAGTTGCTATGACCACATTCATGTCGTTCAATGACATCAATTTTTTGCTCTAATCTAATAATGAGCCCTTTTTTTGTGTGTGTTCATAGTGGTTTTATCTGAAGGAATCTTCCTTTTGTCCATTTTGTCAAGGGCACTTCTTAAAACAAATCACGAAAACTATGTATATTACGACAGGTAGTAGCACATGCACACACCAAGTTAAACAAGTGTAACAGCGCCTAATGCAAGACTAATCAAGGATAATCGTCTAATACGAGGCTAGCTTCGCATTAACTGAATTTTGGTTCGCATTAAACGTGACCTGATATTGTTACACTTTTCGCACTAAATCGAATATCGCATTAATCGCGACCTAGCTGTATATATTTTTAAGCACTCATAAAAAAATTTGAGTGCCTGTACAAATAAAAGTGATAAAACTGATAAATAACATAGACACAATAAAAGGGCTCTCTTTTCCTACTCATCCTTTTGCTATTGAGCATGGCTTTGTCCCATTCACATGTGATAATCCTGGTATAGTAAGTGTCATAATTATGTTGTCAAAATTAACAAAGAAGCATTTCAATTGAAAGCTACTCCTGTTTTTAGGGCTTTTATTGTGTCTATTTTGTTCTTAATTTTATGACTTTATTTATTTTTTAGTTTTATAAAGATTTGGATTTTAGCTGCATGCTGCATCAATGATTTATTATACATTTTGCATCTTGTAAGAAGGAGGTTATAGTTCAATTACAATAGTTGTTGTTGTTGTTTTGGTTTTTAGGAGCATTAGCAACTAAGGCCATATTGCTCCAGGGATATGCGGTGGTCATTCCCTGACCTTTCCGCATCCTCCGTATTTGGTGGTCACGGGCTCGAACCCCGGTCTAATCAAGAAGCGTGTGCTACGCACTGCTGCTCCTGCCCACCTGGTTACGGAGCCGCCAGTTACAATAGTAAGACTGCATCTGAAATACTGTGTTCAGCTTTGAAAGCTACATTTAAGGAGAGCTTCTTGAAAGACTTGTTTGGTGAAAACAGAAAAGGGATGTCCATATGAGAAAAGTACAAAGGTGTGAATTACTCTTACTCACAACTTTGTACAGTAGAGCCTCGATAACATGAACTAATTGGGATCAGGGATAGTTTGGACTTCCGATTTGTTCTGATTTTCGAACTTATCAAAAATACAGTTCTGGAGACAAAAAAAAAGTTCAGTAAGTTTAGAAATAAAAACACTAAGTTGTACTTACGTATTTTTATTCATAGGTAACAAAACAAATTGAACTTTCAGCCATAATAACACATATGTACATTATTATTATTATGTCTAAGGTGGCACCTAGACTTCCGTCTATCTCCACCTGATAAGCTGACTTTGTGCAGAACCTCTGCAAAATAGACCTGTATGGAAGGTCTCCTCGCCACCAGGGAGCAGCTGGCACCTGCACAGCTGCTCCCCCGTGGCGAAGAGACCCTGATAACCACCCATATTCACTTGGCACTGGGCCTGGTCTTCTCTTTTAAGTGGCTCATGCACAAAAATCCCACACCCACCAGAAGTAGTGCTATATCGGTGGGTGCCAGCAATGCTGCTCCCAGGCTGCCCACACCTGAGAGCCACCAAAAAAAATTTAAAAATAATAATAAATAAATAAAATAAATAATCACACATATGTACAGGCCTTTGACAAAAATAATTACTTATACACCGATGAGCCAAAACATTATGATCACCTACCTAATATGATGTTGGTCCTCCACATGCAGACAAAACAGCTCATACCCAGCAAGGCATGGATGCTACAAGATTTCTAAATGTGTCTTGTGGTATCTGGTACCAACATGTAACAAGCAGATCGGAGTTGCTGTTCCAACACAAACCACAGATGCTCAATGGGATTGATGTCTGAGGAATTTGGAGGCCAGGGAAATACCTGGAAGTCTTTCTCATGTTCCGCAAACCAATCTCGAACAATCCGGGCGGTGTGGCATGGTGCATTATCCTGCTGAAAGATGGCACCGCCAGAGGGGAAGACCACTGCCACGGAAGGATGTACCTGGTCAGCAATGATATTTAGGTAGGTGGTAGACATCAGAGTGCTCAGCACACGGATGACTAGGCCCAGGGTATCCCAGCAGAACATTGCCTGAAGCATGAAACTGCCGCCACCAGCTTGTTTTTGTCCCACGGTGCATCCAGGCGCCATCACTTCCCCAGGTAAACATTGCACACGTACCCGGCCGTCCACATGGTGCAACAGGAAATGTGATTCATTGGACCAGACGACCTTCTTCCAATCACTCAAGGTCCAGTTTCGATGCTCGCTTGCCCATTGTAGGCGCTGCTGCCAGTGAACCATGGTTAGCATGGGAACTTGGAATGGCCTGCAGCTAAGCAGCCCCATTTTCAGCAGGGTTTGACGTACTGTATGTTGTGACACATCACTCCCATTACCGGCATTTCACTTAATGGAGAGTTGCACTACAGTCGCCCTTCTGTTGCCACGTACCATACGGAAAGCCTTCGCTCACCTCGAGCATTGATGAGCCACGGTTGTCCAACAACTCACCAGCGTTTTGTGGGTTTTCCCTCCTCAGACCACTTTCAGTAGGTTTGATTGATTTGGTAGTTGTTGGCGCATCGGCTTCTGTGGCCATATTGCACCTCCCAAGGTTTTTTGCAGTACTTTGATCCAAGCCCGAGGCGGGAATCGAACCCGCGACCTTTGGGTTGCCGGGCAGGTACTTTACCCACTCGGCTAGTTTCAGTAGGTACTAACCACAGCTGACTGTGAGCATCCCACCTGCCATGCCATTTCGGATATGCTCTAACCCAGTCATCTGGCCATTACAATTTGGCCTTTGTCAAACTTGCTTAAGTCTGCTGCCTTTCCCATCTGAAGAACAAGAGTAACACTGATTAAGGGAGCTCAGTATCAAGTGTTTTTATACCATGTCCTGATCCATGCTGTAGTTCACCTGCAGTTGCTTCGATTTGTATAACGACTTGCTGGTCATAATGTTTTGGCTCATCGGTGTATTTTGCCGAGCCATTTTCGAACTGCGTTTCTTTGTTGCCAGATCTCTCACTCTTTTAATCAAGAGTAGTTGAGTTGAACAGTATTCAACTTGTTGCTCCAGCTTTTACACTTAGGGTGGGGAGGTGGCATAAATCACCATCCTCCACGCCCTAAGTGTAAAAGAACAGAGTTCAATTCCCATCAATGAAGGGAGGAATTTTTATGGGCCTTATTCACGTGGCTGAGTAAGTCAGTATGGTTTTTCTCCCCGAAACTCGGGTTTTTCATCCAGCAAACAGAAAATTGACCACAGAACACGCAAGTTAGAGACAGTATACATGGAGCAATATGGCTGTATTGGCTGATGCTCCCAGAACCCAACAACAACAACAAACAGCACCTTCGACGGATGGACCATTTAGCTGTTCTCATTTTTTATTTTTATTTTAATTTTTTTGCACCATCATCTGAATCAAGCTTCAGTGCAAACTTTAAAATTTTTTCCTTGTTTTTAATTTCTGTTATGGTTGACTTTCCAACCTCGTAAAACCTTGCTAACAAAAACCCTTTCTCCCTTTAAAAGTCTGCTTCCTTTTAAAAGAAGAAGACCATAACTTAAGTACAGTAAAATAAAACTCTGTAAATGTTCAGAATCTCTTCATTCCTATAACTAAACTTCGTATCATGTTAGTTGCAATTTCTGCATGCCATTTTCTTCGGTATTGATTGATACTTATCTTTTTTCACTGTTTTAGTTTTTACAATCCAAAACAAAATCAGTGAACAGAAATATCAGGTTATAAAGTGTTACGTTTAGTTAGTACTGTATGTATATTAATTGAGCCATGTGCATAAGCGTAAATTTATTTTTATTTTGCTAACCTGTGGATTCTTCTGATTTTCACGTATAATTTAATTTCGTTAATTGATAAGATAAAACAAAGGTATAAACTTGTGCGTTATATCTTCATTTTTATAGCCTGTGGATAATATTCCTCTGATTTTCGCTTATTACAATTGCTGTTTAATAGAATAAAAATTCAATTCCATGAAACCATCATAGCCTTTTCACCATTTTTATGGTGAAAAGGCTATGATGTTAATATTTTGTGTACTCTTTGCTTCAATATTGAGAATGCTGTCAAAGGTAAAATTCGATCTAAATTGAATCTGGAAATACAGGCCAAAAAAATGAAAATGGATTCCGACAAAAAGTTTCCTCCTGCACCTTTGGGAGCCACTGGGCGAGTTCCTATCTCAGACGTTGAAAAGGGACGAGGTGACTCGCGTAATCTGATGGCGGTTGTTATGAGTGTGACAGACAATGGTTTTTACCGACTTGGAACTGCTGAAGGAATTTTAAACCAACTCTATGCCAGATCACAATTCACTTTATGTCCCAAGGACTTACTGAGAGTTGGAGACATTCCTGACCACAAAATAGCTCTTTGGTCAGCCGCTTCCGCTCAGTCCATGGGTAGTGGCCAAGGGTTTGTGAGGTGTACTTGCAAGACCAAGTCCGAAAATTGAAGTGCTTTTATACGAAAAAGGCAGTTAAATGCAATTCAAAATGCTATTCCAGTCTACCTTGTAGCAACAGGTAGTTCAGCACTGGTCTTTTTCTCTTTCTGTAGAAAAACCCCGTATCTTACATTTTCACATGCATCTTTTCAATAAAAGCCTTTCTCATACTTTGCCGAAATAGTATTTGTCATTCTATATAATGCCTAAGTATTCTATACAATGCCTAGGGAAAGTATGTAATATATTAAAATAAAACAGACATTTCATACTTTGCCTAAAAACGTAAGGCATTGTGAATGCCAGCTTTTCACACTTTGCCGGTAATATATATATATATATATATATAAGGAGGTCATAATGCGACTGTATAAGACAACTGTAAGACTGCACCTAGAGGGGGGGGGGAGATATTGATCTTCTTGAAAGGGTTCAAAGATATAATCTACTTAAAAGGAGACTAGACTGAGGTCTATAAGGCTCTGAGAGGGGACAGTAATATGAATGAAGGTGAAATTTTTATAGTTATAAATTATACCAGAACCAGGACCCATAAATTCAAATTATGGGTTAAGAGATTTTTACTGAATTATAAAAATTTTCTTTTAGCCAGCGAGTCGCTAATTACTGGAATTCAAATGTAATCTGTGAGGAGGGAAACATACAGATAGTTTTTCTTTTTATATATTTTATTATTATTTCTTTATCTTTTTTGGCTAATAAACCAAACATCTGTAGTTTACTTGCACTATATGGCTAATACTAAAATGCAAAGCAGGCTATAATCATAACATTCAGTTATATCAAATGATTTCCTTCTACTTTATTCTAAGAATCATATTTATGAAAAAATTATTTCCAAGATTTCCAAGGCTTTATAAGACCATTTCTAGTAATCTATTAATCATACATTTCAATGGATATCTGTACTTTATTCCAACAGCTTACTAAGAATATATCCGATCTGAAAGCCAAACTTCATAGGTAATTTTATATCTTTTATCAACATAAAATTTTGATTTGAATTAGCATGATCAATATTTAATTACATTTTTTATACAAATATATGAAAATTTCATAACTACTTCATGATATTAATTACAAATAGAGCAACCCAATTTACTCTACTGCTGAGAAATCATGATCTTTCGTTCTCTCTCTCTCTCTCTCTCTCTGATTGTCCACACCTTGGTTCAATAGCACTTTCTATTGAATATTCTATTTCTTTCTGTTCCTTAAATTTATATGAATTACCACAACATCAAATGGAAGTCTGTTCCAACAATCAATTACTCTGAATAAAAGCAAATTTTCACACATCTTGCAAACATCCATCCCCTTATGTGTTTTGTCTGAGAAAGAGTAAGGATGCCATTGGCATCTAGTTTACTCAATCCATTCAAAGCTTTAAACATTTCAATTAGGTCCTCTCACAGATGCCTAGTTTCTAGATGCTACAATATGCAGAAACAGTCTTTCTTGGTAAGAATACCCTTTTAGGTCCTTAACTAATTTTGTTGCTCTTCTCTGCACCAGTTCCAACAGTTCTACATCCATCCTAAAATGAGGCTTTCAGACTTGTACTCAGTGCTGAAGGTGTGCCCTAACCACTTCCATATACAATGGGATAATCACCTCCCTGTCTCTTCTGGAAAAATTCCTATACATCACTGGCATAACCACATTAGCTGTCCTAGCAGCCTGTTTGCACTGCTCAAAGAACTTTATTTTGGACTGTAGAATTACTCCTAGGTCTTTTTCATCCTCCAGTACCTGAGTGTGGTACCACCCAAGTGGTATGTTATTCTGGGATTACTGCTACTGACATGCAGTACCTTGCATTTATAATTATAAAACCTCACTTGCTACTTTTCAGCCCATCTTCCTAATTTATCCAGGTCTTGTTGGAGTTACACACTGATTCCTGTCAGAAATCTCAGACATTAAACTCGATATGCTTCAATCAATATCATTAATAAATACAGTAAACAACAAGGGGCCCGGCATTGAACCCTAGTGATTCTATTCATAACATTAGTCCAAGAAGAGCAGTGCCCATTAACAAACCACCCTCTGTCTTCTGCCACTCAACCATCCCTTTATCCACAGCAATAACTTTCCCATAATACCCCACACTACTCCAATTTGTACAGCAGTCTTTCATATGGAACAATATCAAAAGTTTTACTGAAATCTAAGTATATGATATTAAAATTTGTTTTTTTGCATCCAGTTACTTTGTTACGGTGTCATAGTAGCTAATTAAATTGATCAGACAAGATCTCTCCTTAATAAATCCACACTGTCACTGCTGTATAACTGCATTCATGTCAAGATGATTCAGGATTACTTCTTTAACCACTGACTCCAATATTTTTTTTGGGAACAGAAATCAAGCTTACAGGTCTATAAGAAATCATTTCGATTCCCCTTTGTAAATAGGGGAGACATCTGCATATCTCCAATCTGTAGGGACCTCCCATGAACTCAATGATGATGCTCTCCTAATGATGGCCAAAGGTCTGCATACTTTTTCTGCTGCTTCTTTTAATATAACTAGTTAAATTCTGTAAGCTTCAGGTGCCTTATTCACTTTTAACTTCAACCATTTCTCTTCCACTTTTCTCTCAGCTATCACAAAATCATTTATCCTCCCAGTTATAATTATAATAACTTGGTTTATTTCTGGTACCTCCATCCCTAAAAACTTTAGAAGTTTTTAGGGATGGAGATATCAGAAATAAACCAAGATGAAAAATATATTCATTTTTTTAGCAACCTGAACAGGCTCATCAATAGTTATGTCATTCATATCTAGTAGACCACTGTGACCCATCCCTTTCCTTCTAGTATTAATGGACACAAAGAAGTCGCTACTTTGCTTTGCTTTGTATTCTTAGCCAGAGACCTCTTGTAATATGCCTTAGCTTGCCTAACCATTTTTAGTGTTCCCTAATAATTTATAATCATTCCACAGAGTTTCTTCCTAGGTAATTATCAACATATTGTGATGTGCAATTAGCATGATCTGCATTTTTATACAAAAAATACAAAAATTTCATAATTCTTCCATGATATTAGTTACAAACAGTCCAATCTGATTCTCTCTGCTATTGAAAAATCATGATCTCTCTCTCTCTCTCTCTGATTATCTATGCTCTGGTTTAATAGAACTTCATATTAAACCAGAATATGGATGGAGCAGAATAATTAGATCATTATGTAATGTTTTGTAATAATCCACATCTGTATGTCACTATTTACTCAACACAGCCAATTAAGCCAACACTGACTTTCAATCATGGTTGAAAAACAGGCATAGGATAAATTTTTAATACAATCAATTCATATTTATAATATCACTTAGCTTGACAACAAAAGTAGAATTTATACCTTTATGTAACCCTGCTGATCTATTAAAAGGTTCTCTGGCTTAAGATCCCGATAAATCAGATCCAAGCTGTGAAGATATTCAAATGCGAGTACTATTTGTGCAGCATAGAACCTAGAATGGGGCTCACTGAAATTAAAAAAGATAATCAGTATAAATCAGTGACTGAGAATAAAAAAGAGATAAGCACCTTTTTGCTTGTTAGATTTAAAGAAAAATAAATGACACTGATTCAGAGTGCATAATTAGTTGATGCTATAAATTTCAAAAGCTTAATGAAAAATACAGCAGATTCTAAGCATTAAGGAACCACCATTTCAAAAAGTTGTTTAAAGTAATGCCATCTGTTACTTCAGATGTGTATGTAGCCACTTTATTAGGAACACCTTAACAGTGAGTGGATCCTCATTTAACCCTCAGAACCACGTGGATTTTTCATGGCATGAATTCAGCTGCTTCCCACAGAAAGGAAAGCAGTTGATTCCACATGTAACTCTTTATTTGTGATATCCTTATCCTTGGATAACTCTTTATCATGGTGCTAACTTTTGATTTTTAAAAGCTGGAGATCAGGAAAGAGGAAAATAGGAGATTCAGGAAAGAGGAAAATAGGAGATTCAGGAAGCAGGAAAACAATAGATTTAGGAGGTAAGCAGGAGGAAAACCAGAAATTTTTCAGAAAAAAGGAAGGTTTTTGTAAAGTTCACCACTGGACTAGAAATTATATTTCACTGACAGAATACACATTTTATATTAAAATACAGCAATAGGACTTTTTCCCAGTAGCGTATACTTTCAAACATTTACTTACCTAGGTGTTCTCTATGTATGGATTTCAGTTCGGATTGTCTGTTAGATATCAATTAGATATAAACTGATGATTACTTCAAGAAAGATACTGTTGCAGACTTTGCGCCTCTTCAGAAATATCGAGACAGAGTTTTGTTTATAACAAAGGCACTGCAGTTCAGCCACAGCTATCAAGAGAATTTCCAAAGCATCACAGTCAGAATTCAGTTTTTTCTTTCTTTTTTTTTTTCACCTGGTTAAATATTCTCTGACACTTGGCATTGCAATGAGGAGTTATTAAAATGCCAAGAATAACTTGGGATAATTTGCTATATTTCATGTTTCCTTGTGAGCTACTGATGTGCCATAAAAAATTAACCAACCATCTTCTTCTGCACTCGCCAATTTCCCAACCAAGGACCACCAACATCATTTATTTCTTCTTTCATAAAGCATCTGGTGGGTTCTCACAGTGAAACTAACAGAACTGATGTTGCAAAATATTTACTGCTTCATTTGTTTCTTTATCTTTAACATCACTAAGAAGTACAAAACTTGTCCATAAAAAGTTTCAAATTTGTTGAAAATGATGCACTGCCAAGTTAGTGCTACCTCTACATTTATAAGAACATAATTTTTTCAATGGGAACTTGTGCATCATGCAGTTCAGCAATTAAATGCCTATGGCTAATTCAGAATCATCCTTCTGGTTTAGTTTGGTAATCAACTTCTATTTTGGAAGAAGATTTAAAACTATTGAAAAAATAAATCTGTATATAACATTCTTCAATCTATCTACAAGTAATGATCTTACTCAGTACACGAATGTGAGGTACATTGGACTGAAGAAAAGAACTGTTTGGTCATGTTGGGATAACATTTAAAAGAAACAAGTAAATTGCTTTATTCAAGCCAGAAGAGAGGAACACGAATAGACTTTCTGCACAAGTTAAGTAAAACTTCTTTTGGTTCATGAACTGGATGATTCTTTGTTGTACTTTTCAATTTCGTAACACTGAAAAGTGCTTATATGGCTTTTCTCACCTCTTCCTTAAACAGATTTGCCAAAGTTTGTTACTGTTATACCAGTCTAGTTACACATTTAACCAGAGACAGCCACTCTGTACACAAATGTTTGGCATGCACTGTTGAAATTACTTAAATCTGTCTTCCCTTTTAGAGCTTCTTTCTAAGCTGCAGTAAATGTCTGGCAAATATTCACTAACCTTCACAGGAAGGCAATCAGCTCCCTTTAATTAATCCCACTAATTAATAAGATGATAAAGACTGCTTACTACTACCAAGTGCTCAACTTCTCTTTTAATTCCCTTGCCACTCCAGCTCTGGCTTACCATAACAGAAGCATTATCGACACTTAACATTATAAAGTGCCAGGCAACTTTTTTTTTTTTTGAAGGAATTCTACATGCTTTCAAGTTATTCAGATGTCCAATGTTGTCCACAGTCACCTTCCGGTGCTGGCAATGAGAGCAAGCTGCTTTCAATTTGACAATAAATTTATTTTTAATTTTATTATTAATAATATTTCATAATATTTTTATTATTATGAAAGGTCACCACCAGAATGGGATACAGAGGGAATCACTCTGAATACTGCCATCTGTTGCAATTGAAAATGGCCCATTTTTCAGAGCCATTACTACTATTCATGCAGTTTTGCTAACCTGCAATTTTGCAATGCCTGCTATTTTTGTTCTTCCATAACTGTTTTTTGTATTGTTTCTAAAAAAAGTGCCTGCATGATCAAGAGTACTGAGAGGAAGATTATTTTCTATGACAAAAGTTGTGAATAAACATTTGTCGTTTATGACATCATCATTACTATGAAACGCTATACCTATTTTTATGTTGCATTTCCTGCCATTTAAAATTGAAAAATCACCTCCATGTACAAAACATGGAGGTGATTTCTGAAAAAAAGGTAACATGGAGGTGATTCACCTCCATGTTACCTTTTTTTCAGATTTTACAATGCATGGATATCTTGCACATCTGAAATTTTACATTGTATTTATTTGACATCTTACTGAGAATAATGCTATTATTTCACATTTATATTTTGAATGTAAACTGGCATACTTGGTGGCCAATTCATTAACAAAAATAAGAAAGTCACATTTTTTTATTTCAATTTTAACATAGTTTTAAAATTTTTTTGTAGAAAGAAAGAAAGAAAGAGGAAAACAGTTTTTTTGCAAAATTGATGGAGAAACTCTGTCATCAACTATATTATAATGGTGAGATGGGGTCGAAATCAAGTAAAAATAAGATGGAATCTCCACTCTAAATCTGGAAAGTTGGAAGCTATGTGTGGCTGGCAACTTTGATGGCAAGCATGGCATGAATCACGGTTATAGGTTTCTACTGTTGTTGTTATTATTTAGTTTTTAGGAGCATTATCAACTAAGGCCATATTGCTCCGGGGATATGCGGTGGTCATTCTCTGACCTTTCCGCATCCTCCGTATTTGGTGGTCATGGGCTCGAACCCTGGTCTAATCAAGAAGCGTGTGCTACGCACTACTGCTCCTGCCCACCTGGCTATGGAGGAGCCAGGTTTCTACTCTGAAGAGCTTGTTCCATTACACCCCCACTGGTGCTCAATCAGATAGAGATCTATTAAGTGAGTAGGGAGGCCTATGCAGTAGGCTGAATTCACTTTCACGTTCTTGAAACCAGTTCTTTACGACTATAGCTGACTCGACACAATATCCTGTTTGAAGTAAACTGTGGCATTTGAATGTTGCTCCATTAGCATCAAGGGAACCTAATGTGCAATACAAAAACTCTCCCCACATCATTACGCCACCACCACCTGTCTGGTTGTTGACACCTGGAAGGATGAGTCCATGGACTCATGCTATCATCTCCATATTCTGGTCCTCCCATTGGTGTAAAACAGCAGGAACTGAGATTTGTCAGACTAGACAATGTTTTTCCACTCCTTCACTATCCAGTGTTGAGGTTCCTAAGTCCACTGTAACCATATCTTCTTGTTTTTCGCTAACACAAGTGGAAGAACCTAGTTGGGTTGTTAGCTGTGATACCTATCTGTGACAAGGTACAAGTTTTGTGTTCTGAAATGCCCCTTTTGTTACAGCTGCTGTACTGAGTTGTTATTTAACTGAATATAGCCTTTATGTTACTCTGCACACACCTTGTCAGCCTCATTGTTCTCTTGCATCAATTAGCTGTTTCCAACCACATGATAACCAATGACTGGATGTTATTTGGTTACTGGACCTATCTCAATATACTCGAGCCACAGTCATGTGTGAAAACCTCTGTAGGGTACAGTTTCTGAGATATTCAAACTGGGATTTCTGGAACCAACTACTGTGCCCCTGTTCAAACTTATTTAAATCTCTCATCATCAGTTCTCACAATGAATTGCACACATACAGCATGATCCTAACACATGATGCTGGAGCACTCCATTTAATGAAAAGGGAAGGTGTATCTAATAAAGCAGCCACTTTATTAGAGCCACTGTGTATGTTACATGATGGTTGCCAATTTTGTGCCTTTATAATGTACACATTTTTTAGAAGTAGCTCATCAACACTTGACAAGATTTCAAACTGTGATATCTATAAATGAATAACTCATAAAACCAGCCAAAGGCAATGAAAATGAATGTGTTGAAAGAATAATTATATATAATTATCACCTCACGATAATCAGGCAAACAATTACACAAGGATTAATAGGAGATGTGCAATCACCCATCACTACTATATGATTCTTAATACTGAGTCTCCGTGTTGACAAGGCTAGCAATATATCAAATACCTTTTTGAAGACAAATTTTAGTTCATGTAAGATTCTTGGGAGATGAGGAGATGATAGTACTTGCTGTTTACTCCTCCAGGGCATCCAGGAATGATCTATAGAGGTTCAGATCTGGGGATCTGGTGGTCCACTCTCCACCATTTCCCCAGATTCCTTTGTTTTTCAGAAAATTCTTCAATTAACTGAGCCCTATGGGAAAGTATATTATAACCCATAAAAAGGAACTGAACACCAAACTAACCTCAGATCTAAGATTATTACTATATTGTCAAGCAATCAAGAAGGCATGGAGAAGCATAATGGCAATGTCCTTCACAACCATAATTTCTCCACCAACAAAACTGTCCCTTTCCCATTTGTTTGAAGGTTTGCACATCATGTTTTCTTCAAGTGTAAAAACCACTGAAAATTACTATTCAGACTGATTTTTATTGATCCCAGAACAGAACCTGATCGAATTTTTCAGTATCCTACAGTGCTTTGTACTCCACAATAAGCAGCTCTCTTCTGGGATTGGGTTAGAGAAGAGTTCCCAAACTTTATATAACCGGGGACCAGGTTTTTTTTTTTTTTTTCTTATTTATTTACCTTTTTTCAGGCCAAAAATACAAACACAAAAAAAAAAGGAAGAAATTTCCATTCTTCATTTAATCTTATAAACATAAGTCATCTATTATGTGTTCACTTTACAGCTTTATAATAATAATAATAATAATAATAATAATAATAAAAAATTGCGAATGATGATGATTTATAATTCACATAGCAACTTTAATGTCAGGAGCAAAAGAAGACAATTTTATCCTAAAATCTAGTAGTAGTAGTAGTAGTAGTAACAGTGGCATTTGATGCAAGAAAGCAAGTGTATGAGCTTATGAAGCATCAGCCAAAAAAAAAAAAAAAACACACCATTCCCTCCAAATGCCTGTCCAGTTCCTCCTTAAATTTATTCAACCTATCAACTTCCACAACGACAGATGGTAGTTTGTTCCAGCAATTAACCACCCGCTGGCTAAAGGCAAATTTCCGCACATCTAATCTACATCTGTCTTTTCTTAATTTGAATTTATGCCCCCTTAGGTTCGTAATCTGAACAAGTGAAAGGATCCCATCAGAATTCAGCGTGCTCAACCCATTCAAGGCCTTCTATACTTGTTTTTGAAGGGGGAGGAGGGGAATGATGAGAAACTACAAGGGGTGATCATTTAATTTGCAGACTGGTGCAAGATTTTATGGTTCCTGCATGAACTTTCCATAACTGCCTATGGAGGCAATCTCCCTGGTTGCTACTGAGCATATGCTGTGTGTGTGTGTGCATGCCAGTACTTGTCGAGCTAGTGTTGCATGAAGAGAGTTTTTTTTTTTTAGCCAAGTGTCACTGACAATCGTTTTGAAGCAAGAATCATGTCGGACCTACAGACTGAACAGCGTTATGTGATTTGTTATTGTGTCAGACTGGGCTTAAATGCATTGAAAACAGTTAAAGAGATGAATGGAGCTTATGGTAATGAATGTCTTGGTAGGATGGCCATATTCCAATGTGGTTTCTCCATGAAGACAATGACAGAGAAAGGCCCCACATGGCTAATATTATGCAGGCAGTGATCACTGCCATAGGTGCCGAGGTTCTTGCGTGTACACCAATGCTAGGAGTTTAGTAAATAAATTTGATGAATTTGAGGTATTGCTCAAAACATCGAAGGCAGATAATATTGGGATATCAGAGACGTGGTGTCACACAGATATAAGGGATGCAGAACTACAATTTGGGGAGTACAACATCTACAGAAAGGATAGACAGGATAGGAAGGGGGAAGGGGTTATGCTATTAGTTAAGAAACACATAAAAACCAAGGAAGTGAAGCCAGTTGACATCGCCGGACAGTGCAGTGTTGAGTCAGTTTGGTGTGACATAAACATTGGGAGATCAAAATTGAGAGTAGGAGTGTGCTATAGGCCTAATGACTCTGATGAGTATAATAAGGAACTGTACAGGGAAATAGAGTGGGCCAGTAAATCAGAGAGTCTTATAATGGGAGATTTTAATTTCCCAGATACTGACTGGAATTTGGGGGCTGGTTACTCACACACTAGCAGGGCTTTTGTGGATTTATTGGACGATTGTTTTCTACATCAGCATGTTCGGGAGGCAACTAGAGGGAGTAATACTCTTGATTTGATTATCAGCAGTGATTCTTCATGCATTAAGAATCTGCAGATAAACGAACCACTAGGTGGCAGTGATCACAGTGTGCTGAAGTGGGATTTACTCAAAGAGGTAACTACCATTAGGGGTAAAGGGAAGGGTTATTGCTTCCGTAAAGGCGACTACGATGGACTGAGACAGTATTTAAATTCTATACAGTGGGACCAACTGATGATGTTACCAACAGCAAATTCAAAATGGGAAGCATTCAAAGAACTTATCTTGGAAGCTACTAGGCTTTACATACCAACTAAGAAATATTGTTCAAGGTTTAGGCCAAAATGGATGTCAGATGAACTAATGAGGCATATGGCAGAGAAGAAAAATGCATGGGATACTTACAAATTAACACATGACACAGAAGCCTATGATAGATACAAGTTGATATGCAACCAAGTTACAAAGGAGGTTAGGCAGGCAAAGGCAGATTACGAGAAATCCTTGGCAAGGGATGCAAAGAAAAACAGCAAAGAGTTCTTTATGTTAACTCTAGAAGGAAGGGGATGAATCAGATTGGTCCACTTGATATTGATGGGTCAACTGTTGATGATCCTGCTCAGGTAGCTAACAAACTAAATGAATATTTTGCATCGACATTCACACATGAGGAGTTATTCAGCAAGGGGAATGCCAGAGGTGTATCAACTCTAGCAGTAAGCTACAGAATCTTGAAATAACTGGGAGTAAAGTGGAGGAGAAACTGCTGAAGATAAACACAAGAAAGGCACCCGGGGTGGATGGGATCTATCCAGTTATATTAAAGGAGGCAGCAAAGGAAGTAAGCAAACCCTTAGCCATAATTATGAGAGCTTCCTTGGACTCAGGGGAGGTACCCATAGACTGGAAATGTGCAAATGTGGCCCCAATATACAAAGGAGGATCAAAGGCTGACACAAGTAATTATAGACCTGTGAGCTTAACTTCTGTTCCAGGAAAATTAATGGAGGCACTGGTTAAAGAAGCACTGCAGGATCATTTAGACAAGACTTCAGTTATAGCTCAGACACAGCATGGTTTTGTTAAGGGGAAGTCTTGCCTGACCAACTTGATTGGATATTATGATGCAGGCACAAAAGAACTGGATGCAGGGAATAGCTTTGATATTATATACTTGGATCTTAGAAAGGTTTTTGATACTGTTGCACATGGAAGACTGCTACACAAATTGGAGCAGTGTGACATTGGAGGCAAATTGCTGCTATGGATAAAGGGGTGGTTGAGTGGCAGAAGACAGAGAGTGGTAATCAATGGACACTGCTCATCGTGGACTAATGTTATTAGTGGAGTTATAAGTCCCTCAGGGCTCAGTGTTGGGTCCATTATTGTTTTCTGTATTTATAAATGATATTGATGATGGTATATCAAGCTGAATGTCCAAGTTTGCAGATGATACAAAGGTTGGCAGGGTTGTCAAGGACACTACTGACACTATGCTGCTGCAACAGGATCTGGAAAGGTTGAGCAGATGGGCTGAGAGGTGGCAAATGAAGTTTAACATTGACAAATGTAAAGTACTACACATGGGAAACAGCAACCCCAGAGCAACGTATCAACTCTGTGGTACTACACTGACAGTGGTAGAGAATGAAAGGAACCTGGGGGTGGTTGTGCAGGCAGATATGAAGTTCTCTGAGCAGTGCAGACGGGCTGCAAGAGTAGCTCATGGAGTATTGTCAATGATATACAGGAATTTTTCCAGCAGGGATAAGGAGGTGATTATTCCATTGTATAAGGCAATGGTCAGGCCACACCTAGAGTACTGTATACAGGTCTGGAGGCCTCATTTCAAGAAGGATGTAGAGCTGCTGGAACGAGTACAGAGAAGGGCAACAAGATTAGTGAATGGAACAAAGGGGTGCTCTTACGAAGAAAGGCTTAAGTTTTGCAAATTACAGTGTCTGGAGACTAGGCACCAGCGAGGTGATCTGATAGAGGTGTATAAAGCCTTGAATGGTTTAAGCATGCTGAATGCTGATGGGATTCTTCCTCTAGCTCAGAAAAATCACCTGAGAGGGCATAAATTCAAATTGAGGAAAGACAGATGTAGGATAGACGTGAGGAAATTTGCCTTTAGCCAGCGGGTGGTTGGTTGGTGGAACAGACTTCCATCCCTTGTGGTGGAGGTTGATAGCCTAAATAAGTTTAAGGCTCAGCTGGACAGGTATTTGGAACGAACAGAGGGGTGAAGTGGAAGTGGGTTTTTTTTTTTTTTTTTTTTGGCTGATGCTGCATAAGCTTGCTTTCTTGCATCAAATGCCTCTACTAATGCTAATGCTAATTCACCGAACTTAGCCCAATGTGATTTATTCCTGTTTCCACATCTGAAGAAAGCTCTGAAAAGGAAGCGCTTGGCATCCGAAATGATGCTCGCAGAACCACAATGGAAGCACTTCGCAGTCTTTTGAAAAATGGCTTGCAAAAAGCATTTAATAAGTGGGAGAGTATTTCGAGAAGGAGCAATCCACAGGCGGTTCAGATAACCCCAGGGACTCACATCTGGTGAGCATGGGCTTGCACACCCAGAGTCCTGAGCTAGATATCATGATTCTTCTCTTTCTTGGTGATTCCTTTCAACTTCTGACTCTTGTTCTCTCTCTCTCTCTCTCTCTCTCTCTCTCTCTCTCTCTCTCTCTCTCTCTCTCTCTCTCAGGGTAATTCAGAAATGTTTCTTTTGGCTGGTGCAGCATAAGCCTCAGGCTTCCTTGCACCACATGGCTAATAATAATAATGACAATTAAAGTAAGATCTTGCATCACGCTGTGAATTAAATGATCACCCCTCATAGTTTCACACTTAATAAGTTGTGACTTGCCATGCTCATGAATTTCATGCAATAATAATAGAATCGTGATTATTTTTATATTTTATAAGGACTGGGTACTGCATCACATAACACACCTTGGGAAATGGTGGTTAGAGGTATACAGTGTCTTGAAGGCTTAGACACTGTATACCTTAATACAATATAACTTGCAGCTGATGATTGCTCCAATGCAATTTCACATGCAGACATTTTCTGCATGTCAAATTGGATTAAAGCACTCATCAGCTGCTTTCGTGTCTATTTGTGTTTGGCTGTTACAGTTGGATACTGGTCATTTTTCAATGTTATTGCCCATGAACAGTGAACTTCCTTATATGTTCCAGTCTTATGGAATTATTTCCATACCCTCAAGATGACACTTATGGACACACTGGAAAACCTGGTGATTTCCACTTGTGGCTAACCCATTTCTTCCAATGGCTTTCCATTCTTAACAATCAGCCAGATAATAATCCCTTGTATTTGTTGTATGGATGAGTAAAAGAAAACCTACCAGGTACATTCTCTTATCTAGCAGGAACAAAAATGGTAAACATCATTTAAGCATATTTCTGTGAAATTTGAACGTATGGACCTTTTATGCAAATTTTAAGCATATATTTCTCCAATTTTATATACACATATTTTGTCTCAGTGGCAAACATGTACCATTCTTAACTTTTACAAAAATTATATTTCTGTCTTTTTTTATTATTATTTTTTTAAATTTTATTTAAATTACATACATAACAGAGTACAAATTCTGATTACAACCTATGTTGATATCAAAAAACCTTCTTAGGTAAATAGTAAAATAAATGCTAAAATCTATAAAACACTGACCAAAACGATAACTAAAAGAATGCCTATATTCTTTTATATGCAGCGTCTGCTGACTCTGCCAAAATTTCATATCTATTTAAGAAATAGTGCAACGAACCAAAGAACTTAAATCATTTGCACCATGTTCATCTCACTTCCCCCTGCCCCCAATCCATCTTCACTATAATACAGTGGATTCTGGTTATTTGGGCCACGGGTTAATCGGGGCAGCCAGGGTTTACTTTGCTTAATTGGGACAGCATGCCGTTTAATTGGGGCAGGAGACCGCAGCACTGGAGATTACCCTACGATTGTCCCCAACAGTACCACGTGGTTCGGTCGAAATTCTGGAGGTCACAACCATAAAACAATAAAAACAATTATCAGTCACCTGTTTATTGGACTTTTCTGTTAGTGAAATCTATCATAAATGGACAGTAAACTCGATCTTATTGAATTTGCTATAATAATACCGACAGATGGAATTCTGTGGGTTATTATGATGAAATATGTTTACACTTCCATGAAATCTTCAATCATATAAAAAAATTAATTTTCAGAATCTCCTCTTCATTCCTTTTTTTAAAGCTTTGTAACTCGTTACTCCGTTCTCACTTGCGCATGTTGTGTTACTTGCAATTTGTGTGTGCCGTGTTCTTTGTTATTGATTGCTTATCTTTTTACTGTTTTAAATTTTAACCCCCACCCACAAATGTCAGTGAACAGAAATGTCAACTAGTTCGTATGTACATATTACAGTACGCATTAATTATTCCGATTATCACATATATTCTTCCGATTTTCACGTATCATTTAATTTTTTAATTGGTAAGGTAATAAAGGGTAAATTTGTGCTTACTATATCTTTACTTTTATAGCCTGGATAATATTCCTCCTATATTCGCTAATTGGAATCACTGTTTAATAGAATTAAAATTCAATTCACAAACGTTATCACAATGACCGGCGCTTACTGCACATCGTATAATGAACGGTACTTTGCTATGGTGACTCCACTGTAACGTGATTTGATTGTACAGTGAATCAGTTGTCTTTATAACTGATTCACTGGGGGGGGGGGGTTACATTGTATTTTTAACTATTTACATGAAACTTCGGATAACTGGGGCAGCCGCTTAATCGGGCCAAAATGCACTAGTCCCGATGTGTCCCAAATAACCGGAATCGACTGTATTACAAGACCCTGGCTAACAGAATCCATGCCGGTGTATGACAAGTAGCATAATTTATAAAGTGACGAACACACACACACGCGTTTTATAGGGCAAATTTTATGGTAGAGAAATCTGCAGAAATAATTTAAAACAATCCCCTGAGGAATTACTGAAAACATATAGTAAACAAACTATCTCTAAATTCGAATTTGACAATGCAAAATCTCCTCTCCTCAATCCTATCCTCTAATTCTTCCATTATTAAGTTGGCAAAATGAGCACTCACCAGGGCCCCTAAAGCCAATCCACATAATGATGTGCACCTGTAACATGAAACTTGTCATAAACAGAGGTGGGGTGAGGGTCTGTATTCGCCCTGTCTGACTCACCCATACTGCAGTGTTATATGCCTTCATGGAAAACAGATGATTGAAATATGGGAGGTAAATCTCTCATCAGCTCCATCATCAAGTTATTCCTATCATCATTAGCATAACTCGATGATGGAGCTGATGAGAGATTTGCCTCCCATATTTCAATCATTGCTGTTTTCCATGAAGGCACATAACACTGCAGTATGGATGAGTCAGACAGGGTGAATACAGACCCTCACCCCCCTCTGTTTATGACAAGTTTCATGTCATAAACAGAGGTGGAGGTTTTAGGAAGCTGCCAGATGCAAATTTTGTATCTTTTATATGTTCTTTCATATTTTACACAGATTTTAAGTACTGTACATAGTGTAAATATTAAATATTGACTTTATAATAATTATATTTCATCTACAGGATTTTAATTTAAAGGTATTCCTTTAGTTAAGAGAGTTTTGGTCAGTGCTTTACAGATTTTAACACTGCATCATTGCAAGGGACTGCTCTGGTGCAGTGTGAGGTAAAAGACATTGGTATATAAATTAATATATAAGAATATATAAGTTAAACATAAGAAAGGCACCTGGGGTGGATGAGATCTATCCAGTTATATTAAAGGAGGCGGGAAAGCAACTAAGCAAACCCTTAGCCACAATTATGAGAGCATCCTTGGACTCAGTGGAGGTCCCCACAGACTGGAGATGTGCAAATGTATCCCCAATTCACAAGGGGGGATCGAAGGGTGACGTGAGTAATTACAGACCAGTTAGTTTAACTTCTGTTCCAGGTAAAATAATGGAGTCACTGGTTAAAGATGCATTGCAGGATCATCTAAACAAGACTGCAGCAATAATTCAGACACAGCATGGGTTTGTTAAGGGAAAGTCTTGTCTGACAAATTTGATAGGAAATTATGATGTGGTTACAAAGGAACTGGATGCAAAAAATAATTTTGATATCATATATTTGGATTTCAGGAAAGCTTTTGACACTGTTGCGCATGGAAGACTATTGTACAAATTGGAGCAGAATGGTATTAAGGGTAAGTTGCTACAATGGATAAAAGGATGGTTGAATGTGAGAAGACAGAGGGTGGTAATTAATGGGTGCTGCTCTTCGTGGCCTAATGTTATTAGTGGAGTCCCACAGGGTTCGGCGTTGGGTCCTCTGTTGTTTTGTATATTTCTCAATGCTACTGATGAAGGTATATCAGGCTTAGTGTCGAAGTTTGCAGATGATACAAAGGTTGGCAGGTTGTTAACGACAGTAATCAGTAATGGCAGTGTGCTACTGCAACAAGATCTAGATAATTTGGGCAGATGGGCTAAGAAGTGGCAACTGAAGTTTAATCTTGACAAATGCAAAGTACTGCATATGGGTAGAAGTAACCCCAGAGAAACGTACCAACTGTGTGGTACTACACTTAAGGTGGTAGAAATTGAAAGAGACCTGGGAGTAATTGTGCAGTCAGATATGAAGTTTTCTAAGCAATGCAGACAGGCTGCCAGGGCAGGTCATGGGGTTTTGTCAATGATATATAGGAATTTTTCTAGCAGGGAAAAGGAGGTGATTGTCCCTCCGTATAAGGCAATGGTCAGGCCACGCCTTGAGTACTGCGTACAGGTCTGGAGGCCTCATTTTAGGAAGGATGTAGATTTGCTTGAGCGTGTACAGAGAAGGGCAACAAGATTGGTGAGGGGGATGAAGGTATCCTCTTACCAAGAGAGGCTTTATTAAGTTCTGCAAATTGCAGTGGCTGGAGACTAGGAACCTGCGCGGTGATCTGATTGAGGTTATAAGGCCTTGAATGGGTTGAGCACGCTGAATTCTGATGGGAGCCTTCCACTTGTTCAGATTACGAACCTAAGGGGGCATAAATTCAAATTAAGAAAAGACAGATGTTGAATAGATGTGCAGAAATTTGCCTTTAGCCGGCAGGTGGTTAATTGCTGGAACAAACTTCCATCTGTCGTTGTGGAAGTTGATAGGTTAAATAAATTTAAGGAGGAACTGGACAGGCATTTGGAGGGAATGGTGTGAATTTTTTTTTTTTTTTTTTAAGCTTATACACTTGCTTTCTTGCATCACATGCCACTACTACTACTATATATGATGTAATGTCATGATGCAGGGATATTAAGTTGGTAGCATAAAGGTTGCCATTAAATCTAATTATTTGTATTTTCATTTTAATATGTTTCAAGACAGAGGGGTATGACTGAATGCCAAGGACAACATTCTGCAATAACAGGCATCCCATAACTATACAGTGACTGGTGATTTTTATTTCTGTGTAAAGGGAAAATGGTGGTGGGACTGTATTTTCACCAATAATACAGTTATTATATAGAGATGGTCTTTGTGTTTAATTATTTTTGAGACTTTTGTTAAATAAAATTTTGTACTGATGGAGCCAATATTCAGGACTCATGTGAATCAAAGAACTATGAACTTGTAAGTCCTATCATGCTAGGAAAGCCAAATCTTTTATTTGTACCTTCAAGCTGGTAGGGCTGTTAGTAACAATGGGTATATTCTCCACATGCAAGGTTCATAATACTATAAATGCCTAGTATAATGAGATCCCCACCCCATTATAAACCAACATAAGTAGGGGTTTAGACATCATTCACACATTGGCGATTCCTCACGGAGGAAAGGCTAAGCTCCTGTAATAGACAATACATGTGGTAGAAAACTCGTCACCTTCGCAATACACCAGTTTGCTTAACCCTTGAGGGATTAAATATGTAGATCGATGTTTTGAAGGTCGTTTCACACAATGTATCTGTTAACGTATAAATTATCTTGAAATTTTTCTAGTGTATGCTGCCATCTTTTAATTGCATTTCCAATAAACTGTAGACAGTTTATAATAGATGGTAGAACAAAAATAGCTAAAATTAATATTTTAAAGCAGTTATGTACAAAGTTTTTATTTTTACAAAATTTCCAGTCAATGAAAATACTCCATAATGCCCACTACTTAGTGAAAATTCACTGTGTAGAGGCATCTACATGTGACAAACTCATCTGTGGAATGGTTAATGGAGGCTTGAAGCTGTCAAACCTATATCTGGCTTCTAGAGCAAAGCTACTGCTCCCTCTTCTATCACATATTATGAGTCACATCTTTTGAAGTTGTAAGAGGTTTCATGGTATTATGAACCATTCCTTACATTAAGTATATTGCTTTAAAACAGTTTTTGCATGCTAGCTGCTAAATAGCCTGCCACACTGAATATATCCACTGGTAATACTCTAGGAGGCATTTTGATCAGCTAGTATATAATCATGCTGCCTCTACTCTGCTAGCTGCAACTGGAAGGAGTCCAAGTGATCCGTACAAGTGGGGACACAGATGCCAAACTGTATTAAGGAATTGGATACATGTATATAGCAGTAGATGAGTGATTAGATCCAGTACAAAGTCACATATGCCACATGAATCTGAACATGTAGCACAATACAGATTTATTTTATCTATATCTGATATATAGATAAAATAAATCTTCATAAAAAATATCACCCACTGCTTCAACTTTTACGTTATCCAGATCTGTGCATAACAAATAGTTAAACTAACTAATGGAACAAACATATCTGTGGTCTAATCCTCCCAAAACCTTTCTAAACAATAAACAAATACAGGTGATCTCAGTTCTAATCTCAATGACATCCATTTCCACTTACAATCTGCCAAACCCCATGTACTTTTTCTGACAGAATCTCATTTATCAGTTGATTCAGCTACTGCTAATCTCAGTTGCCCAAATTATTCGCTGTATGATTCCTTTCGCCTCAAAGATGGTACTTGTGCATATGTGCGTTCCAATTTTCCCTGTGAGAGACTTGGTAATTTGGAATCTCCTCTTTTCAATCTTCTCTAGCTTAAAATCTCTCTACCACATTCTTTCAAATTCATCTGTTGCCTCTTTCATTCTCCCATCTCCACTAATCACTTGGAACTCTTTGATTTCCTGTCTTTGAAACTTTACTTTCTCCAGTTCAACTTTCCTAACTGTGAGGTTATTTTCCTTGGTGATTTTAATATTCACAACAACAGATGGCTTCCATTTTCTAGTCACACCAACCCAGCTGGTTGAGATGCTGAGGCTTTTGCAATTACTAATGAAATTGCACAGACTTTTCATTTACCTACTAGAATACCAGACAATCCTAACCATGCAGCCAACACTGATTTTTTTTCTCACAAACAACCTTTCTAATTACACAGTTGAGGTGAGTGGACCTCTAGGCACCTCAAATCACAACTTGGTATGGTTGCTTCTCCAACAGAGCCTTTCTGTCATGGCCATTCTCAACCTCTGTGCTTTTCCTTCTGCTGGGAAATTTGCTCATATCAAACCAGTTCCTAAAAAGGGTGACAAATTCCTTCTATCCAATTATCATCCCATTGCAATTACTTCTACTCTTTCTAAAGTAATGGAGAAATCAATTAACTGCCAACTCTTAAACTACCTAGAAACCTTCCATCTGATCAACGATTGCCAGTATGGATTCTGTCAGTGTCAATCCACTGGTGATATTTTGGCTTATGTTACCCATTATGGACATATTCAATGGAAAAGTTCGGTGAAACACAAGTAGTTGCTCTTGACATCTCAAAGGCTTTCGATCATGTTTGGCATAAAGGTCTTCCAAACAAACTTCCATCTTATGGTTTGCCAACTGTTTTTAATAATTGGTTATCCAGTTTTCTCTCTGACTGCTCACTGAGGGTGATGGTAGATGGCTCTCCGTCTTCTAACTTCTCCACTAATGCTGGTGTCCCCCAAGGTTCAGTTCTTTCCCCCACTCTTTTCCTCTTGTATATTAATGACCTTCTTCCATTGACCGGAAATCCTATCCATGGTTTTGCTGATGATAGCACATTGCATTCCACATTCCAGTTTGAAAAACCTTGCCCTGCTCAATCAGCTTCAACTTCTCGAATATCTGCTACCAATTCCCTAAATGACTATCTCCAGGTAATTCTCCAGTGGGGCAAAGACAATTTGTTGACTTCAGTCCTTCTAAAACTTAGTCCTGTCTTATATCTCACAAAAAGGAATCTTCTGCTTCTATGCTTATCTTTGGTGACAATCCGATTTCTAGACAAGATGATATATCTCTTTTGGGGATTACCCTGACTTCTAATCTCTCTTGGCACAAGCACATTACAAATATAGCTTCCTCTGCATCTAAAACTCTTGGTTCTGCTGCTCTCGGTGTTACTTTTCTTCCAAACTGCTTCTTCTAAGATGTTCACTCTGTACAAATCGCAAATCCGTCCTAAGATGGAATATTGTTCCCACATTTGGGGCGGTGCCCACAAAACCTCTCTCAGGCTTCTAGACTCCATTCGGAAGAGGCCAGTTAGGTTAATTAATAACACATCTCTAACGGAGTCTCTCCACTCTATGTCTCATAGATTGTACTGTTTCTGCGGCATGCTTTTTCTACAGATACTTCCATGGGCAATGCTCTTCTGAATTGGCTTCTATAATTCCTGCTCTCTCTTTCAAAACAGTCTGAACATGTGCCACCATCAGCCAACATCCATTTACTGTCCAACTTCAAACTCACAGAACCAACTTTTCACCTTCCTCGTTTATTCATTCAACTGCCATTTTCTGGAACAACCTTCCTTCATATGTATTTCCTGAAAATTACAGTCTACAGAAGTTCAAGTCCAATGTCAACAAATATTTTCTTTGGCCTTCTCAACCTTCAACCCAAGCATGGTACTAAGTACTATAGGTTCTAATACCTCTCGTGTTTGGGGTTTACATAAAAAAAAAAAAAAAATCTTTCTACAATCTCCTAGGTTCCACTTACTTTTTTTCTGACTGAGCTCATCTCGCATGTTCTATTCATTCTCTATATGACTCCTTACACTTTAAAGGTGGTACTTGTGCATATAACCGCTATGATATTCCTTGATAGACATTTCTTACTACTCTGAAATCTCACTCGCTAACATTCCTTGCAGTGAAGAAAATTTTTTAGAAATTTTAATGTTCACAACTCCAGCTGGTAGAGATACTCAGGTTTTTGCTATTACTAATAACCTCGCACAACTTTTTCATTTAACTCTTAGGATCCCAAGAATCCAAACCACACATCAAACATTCTCAATCTTTGTACCCAGCCAAAACCTCTTCAAATTACACAATTAAAAGTAGCTGCTTTCTATGTATCTCAGATCATAATCTGATGGCCATCTTTTCCAAGGTCATTCTCAGCTGCATGAATTAAAAAATTAGATGATCTAGTGTTTTAAATCTCCTGATCCATACGGCAGCAGACCAGATTATTGGACATTTAAATCAAAATATTTATGAAGTTTTCACAGGTAGCCCAAAATTTCTGACATGACTATATGCTATTTACTTTATATTTCATTTGGATATTATTTTATGTAATAAAAAATACATAAAAAAAATTAGCAATTCCTGTTTTGCTCTTTAATATCACACACAACAGAAGGATAAACATTAAACCCAGCCATAACAACACCAATTAAAATTAAACGTTATCAACTTCCTTGTGTGATTAACTTTTATATGTTAAATGAATTATTACTATAATATCAAAGAACACAAATATATATATATATATATATATATATAAAAACAAAAAAAAACCCCACACCCTAAATATATAGCATAGTAACTCCTCTGACCGTTTGGTCATCCCAGAGTATAAACAGAAAATTTATTTATTTATAATGCTGTTACAAGTGAGCAACCTTTGAACATTTATTTATTTTTCTCCAGTCAAATACACATCAATGAAAGTTGCTGTATTGATGCTGCTTACATTTAAGAACGAGAATAATAAGAAACTGAAATTTCCCATGGCTTATCATCAGTGAGTTGCTAATTTTGCTTGTAAACACAATAGGCAATCTTATTAGCTTCTAAAATCTTCCCCACGATTAATACAACATAAACATTCCTTAATTATAAATCGACTGTAGGTATTATCATGCATTACTGTGTTTATGTTCAAGGATGGCAATAATTTTTATTGCTCTATGGTTAAACCTCCACCTTGCACATCATTCATGGGGAGGGGACCTAATTTTATAATGTGCTAGCTGTCTTTAGCAAGATTTTTAATTTTTGGATTTTTCCAGGTCATCAGACTTTTACTATACTTGTCTGATCATGTTAGTGATCAGACATGTACAGTAAATAATTCCAGCAGAGGAAAAATCCTTTATTTCTCATTTCACCCTACACTTCTGTCCTTTATCTACATCATAATTTTTCCAAAAAAAATGTGCTAAATCTGTATGTCTGGACAATAATAACACTGACCAACAATTTTATTTTATTTATTTATTTATTATTTTTTGGTAACTCTGGAACAAAAGTTGCAGATGCTCAAGGAAATTACTCCACTGATTCCAAAAATACCAAAATTATGTCTCTATCATGTCTCCAGTGAAAGATATACAAAAATTTTAGCAACTTAATGAACGACCAATTTCAAATATCATACAATAATATATATATGCTATGTTAAAAATGAGTCATTCATTTTAAAATACTTTAATCAAACACATAATGAACTACATAAAGGGGGATTAAAATGTGACATGAGTAATTACAGACCTGTTAGCTTAATGTCTGTTCCAGGGAAAATAATGGAGTCACTGGTTAAAGAGGTAATGCAGGACCATCTAGACAGGAATGTAATTAGCATTAGCATTAGTAGTGGCATATGATACAAGAAAGCAAGCTTATACAGCATCAGCCAAAAAAAACACACTTCCCATTTTCACCTATCCATTCCCTCCAAAAGTTTGTCTAGTTCTTCTTTGAATTTATTTAAGCTATCAACTTCCACAATATCAGATGGAAGTTTGCTCCAGCAATCAACCATTCACTGGCTAAAGGCAAACTGCACAGTACTGCAGTAACAGCATGGATTTGTTAAGGAGCGGTCTTATCTAGGAAGACCACTTGTCTTGTCTAATCAATCTGATTGGATACTATGATGCAGTGACCAAGGAACTGGATGCAAAAATTAATTCTGATAACATATACTTGGATTTCAAGAAGGCTTTTGACACTTTTGCACATAAAAGACTGTGTACATACTGCAGCAATGTGGCATCAAGGGCAAGTTACTGCTGCGGATAAAGGGATGGTTGAATGGAAGACGACAGTGAGTGGTTATCAATGGGCACTGTTCTTCATAGACTAATGTATTTAGTCCCCGGGGTTCAGTGCTGGGCCCATTGCTGTTTTCAATATTTATTAATGATATTGATGAAGGTATACTAGGCTTAATGTCTTACCTTTGCAGATGATATAAAGGCAGGGTGGTTAATGTCAGTGATCAGAGTGAACTACTACAACAAGATCTAGGAAAATTAGGTCAATGGGCTGAGAAATGGCACTTGAAATTTATCACTGACAAATGCAAGGTACTGCATATTAGCATTAGTTGAGGCATATGATGCAAAAAAGCAAGGTTATAACATAAGTCAAAAAAAAAAAACACCCCTTCCCATTTCACCCATCTGGTCACTCCAAATGTTTGTCTAGTTGAGCCTTAAATTTATTTAAGCTATCAACTTCCACAACAACAGATGTAAGTCTGTTCCAGCAATCAACTGCCCGTTGGCTAAAGGCAAACTTCCGCACATCTATTCTACAACTGTCTTTCCTCAATTTGAATCTATGCCCCCCTCAGGTTCTTAATCTGAGCAAGCAGAAGTATCCCGTCAGCATTGAGTCTGCTCAAACCATTCAAGGCCTTATACACCTTGATCAGATCACCTCATAGGTGCCTAGTCTCCAGATGCTGCAACTTGCAGAACATATGTGGCACTACTGGTTGTGGAAAATGAAAAAGACCTAGGGGTAACTGTGCATTCAGATATGAAATTTTCTGAACAGTGCAGACAGGCGGGCAGGACAGCTCATGAGGTTTTGTCAATGATATACAGAAACCTTGCTAGCAGGGATAAGGAGATGATTATCCCTTTATACAAGGCCATGGTTAGGCCACATCTTGAGTGCTGTATACAGGTCTGGAGGATCTACATCCTTCCTAAAGTGAGAAAGGAACAGGTGTAGATAAGGGCAACCAGATTAGTGAATCTGAGCAAACTGTTTTGGGAAACAAACATTCATTGTTTACAATGAAAAAAACAGGCTTAATTTTTGCGAATTGCAGTGCCTGGAGACTAGGCACATGTGAGGTGATCTGATTGAGGTGTATAAAGCCTTGAATGGCAGGCTCAATGTTCATGGGATTTTTCTTCTTGCTGAGACTACACACGAGTGGGCTTAGAAATATTTGCATCTCAGAAGGTTTTTCCTTATAGTCCATTTTCTTTTCTCTTTTAAGAAACCAGCAGTATACCAGAGACTTTGGTGTTACTTTTACTTTTCCATCATGAAAATGTCTTGATGAAAGCATTCCCTTGCTTGTCACGTACATTGCCAAAATTTTGTGTGTGTGGGGGGGGGGGGAGAGATGGGAATTATGAAAATGAATTTTTGAAGACATTCAGACAGACATAAAGGCAACACCAGAGATTCATAATTATATCCTCTCCTTCTTCTAAGAAATCTATGCACGACTGCTTTAAATGTTCACCAAGCTGCTAATTTAATATCATGTAGTTTTCTTTCAAATACATCACCTTTGGGGAGTTTCTTATTTGAGATTCAATGAAAATTCCATCTTTCAGTTTTGCATCTGTATAGAAAACACTTCCTTTTTTTTTTATCTAGAGCCTTAACAAAATTCTTCATTAATCCAAGTTTTATATGCAAAGGTGGAAGAAGAGCTTTTTTTTTTTTTTTTTTTAATTTGACCAGTGAAACATACTTTATAGTTCTTCTCCCTGATAAAAATTAGTAGTAGTACTAGTAGTGGCATGTGATGCAAGAAAGCAAATGTATGAGCTTATGCAGCATCAGCCAAAAAAAATCACACCATTCCCTCCAAATGCCTGTCCAGTTCCTCCTTAAATTTATTCAACCTATCAACTTCCACAACGACAGATGGAAGTTTGTTCCAGCAATTAACCACCCGCTGGCTAAAGGAAAATTTCCGCACATCTATTCTACATCTGTCTTTTCTTAATTTGAATTTATGCCCCCTTAGATTCGTAATCTGAACAAGTGGAAGGATCCCATCAGAATTCAGTGTGCTCAACCCATTCAAGGCCTTATATACCTCAATCAGATCACCGCGCAGGTGCCTAGTCTCCAGCCACTGCAATTTGCAGAACTTAAGCCTCTCTTGGTAAGAGGATACCTTCATTCCCCTCATCAATCTTGTTGCCCTTCTCTGTACACGCTCAAGTAAATCTACATCCTTCCTAAAATAAGGCTTCCAGACCTGTACGCAGTACTCAAGCCATGGCCTGACCATTGCCTTATACAGAGGGATAATCACCTCCTTTTCCCTGCTAGCAAAATTCCTATATATCATTGACAAAACCCCCATGACCTGCCCTGGCAGCCTGTCTGCATTGCTCAGAAAACTTCATATCTGCCTGCACAATTACTCCCAGGTCTTTTTCATTTTCTACCACCTTAAGTGTAGTACCACACAGTTGGTACGTTTCTCTGGGGTTACTTCTACCCATATGTAGTACTTTGCATTTGTCAAGGTTAAACTTCGGTTGCCACTTCTTAGCCCATCTGCCCAAATTATCTAGATCCTGTTGCAGTAGCACACTGCCATTACTGTCATTAACAACCCTGCCAACCTTTGTATCATCTGCAAACTTTGACATTAAGCCTGATATACCTTCATCAATATCATTGATAAATATACAAAACAACAGTGGACCTAACACCGAACCCTGTGGGACTCCACTAATAACATTAGTCCAAGAAGAGCAGCACCCATTGATTACCACCCTCTGTCTTCTAGCACTTAACCATCCTTTTATCCATTGTAGCAACTTACCCTTAATACCATTCTGCTCCAATTTGTACAATAGTCTTCCATGCGCAAAGTGTCAAAAGCTTTCCTGAAATCCAAATATATGATATCAAAATTATTTTTCGCATCCAGTTCCTTTGTAACCACATCATAATATATTATCAAATTTGTCAGACAAGACTTTCCCTTAACAAACCCATGCTGTGTCTGAATTATTGCTGCAGTCTTGTCTAGATGATCCTGCAATGCATCTTTAACCAGCGACTCCATTATTTTACCCGGAACAGAAGTTAAACTAACTGGTCTGTAATTACTCGTGTCACCCTTCGATTCCCCTTTGTGAATTGGGGATACATTTGCACATCTCCAGTCCGTGGGAACCTCCCCTGAGTCCAAGGATGCTCTCATAATTATGGCTAAGGGTTTGCTTAGTTGCTTTGCCGTCTCCTTTAATATAACTGGATAGATCCCATCCACCCCAGGTGCTTTTCTTACGTTTAACTTCAACAATTTCTCTTCCACTTTGCTCTCGGTTATTACAAAATCATTAAGTATCTTTCTACAATTTGATAACCTTCTGTCATTTTCAAACCTTAATAATTCCTCACGTGTGAATGTAGATGCAAAATACTCATTCAGTTTGTTTGCTATCTGAGCAGGATCATCAACAGTCGAACCATCAATGTCAAGTGGACCGATCAGATTCATCCCCTTCCTTTTAGAGTTTATATAAGTAAGTGCTGCTGCAGAAAACAATCATCCAATAAATCCACAAAAGTCTGACTAGTGTGTGAGTGCCCAACCCACAAGTTCCAGTCAATATCTGGGAAGTTAAAATCCCCCATTATAATTCCTCCCTCTTTTCCCACTGCTGCATAATATAATGTTTTTCTGTTGCATGACTGTCCTACAAGCATAGAAAACACAGTATTTTGTGAATCTTCCTTATAGACTAGTGAATAATCCAATTACTTTTAGATCACCACAGACATTCCAAGCAAAGTCACGGTACTTCATTGCATTCAGGATCTTGGATATACTTTCATACGTTTCTTTCAAGCCAACAGCATAAAGCAGAGGAACTGACGGGAATGCATCTTCACTGTGCAGAAAAAGTGCTTACAAACCATCTTCCATAACAAACTATTTTAAAAACACTTTGTGACATTTCAGATATACTGTAATTTTAGCTCTGGCTTCAAGTAACTTCCACTACTGTAACATAGAACCAAGGAGTTCTAGGTTACAATGATTTAGATAAGTTTAAATCACAAACTAAGTCATTCCTCTCTTCTTGCTTAATTAAGTGGAGAACATTATAATTTTTTGGTTGGTAATCAAAATCTGTTGAAGTGTCCAAGTGAAGTGTTGAAGTCCATCAAAGTCTGCAATGCAAGAATCCTCACTATATTCACCACTGCTTCCTTTATCCCGTGATTTGGGGAGGGGGGAGAATTTGGAATCAGCAAGTCTTCATTATGTGGAACAGACCTTATCAAAGATAATATGGTAGGATATTTAATGCTGTGCATGCTTTTTCTGGACCATCCCTGATATTTCTCTGATGCACAAATAGCAATTGTCAGTGTGGTTGCATGGTTCTTGCCATACCACAGGAACAGCAAAAGTAATACTTTTAATCTTCCTAGTTAGCCACATCCTCAGATTTGTGGTGCAGGTAATACAGCACACATGTGGAGCTCAAGTTTTGTTGTGTTCACCAATCTTCCAACCAAAATACAAAGAATATGTACATTTAGTAATCCTGTAGATTGTTTTCCTCTGAGTTTTTGTTATAAAACTGTCCACACATGTAGCAGAAGTTGTTAGGATGATTCAGACACTTCCTTTGTTTCTCTTAAACATTTCAGCAATACGATGCTTAAGAAAACACAAACAAACCATATTCAACAGACATGCAGAGGTAAAAATTGTGCTAACCAGTGTAACTAGCTTCTGTGAAATTCTCAGTTTTAGCATATACTAAAGCTCATAACAGTTGTAAACAAGTTATTCATAAATTTAAACTATTCCAAAAGTCCACAAGTTAGGGAATTTGTTTCTTATCAAATGCTAGTTGAGATTTGGTTCTCTTATCAAGATAATCTGTAAGGGAACAAAATCAACTTCTACCCATGCTATGTCTGTTACATCTTCGTCTGAAGATAAAGCTGACTTACTGGCATCAGATATTTCCACCAACTTTTGTATTGATGATCATGAGTTTGATAAATCTCCTCTTACCATTCTGAACACATCCCACTCAATGTTTACCTTGGTTTTCTGACAGAAATAAATTAGAACTCCAAATAATCTTGATGAGAGATGGCCCCCCCAATTCCTGCTGGAATTTCTCCAACTGTTCTTAAAACATGTGCACCAGGAATAACCACTTTTTAGTTGCTGTTTACACTCTCTTATTCCAGTGATTTTTCTTCTCCGTGGAAATTTGCTCACATCCAATTACTAAAAAGAGTGACGTGTCATTAGAACCAATGTTGCAGAGTGATCACGCAGAAGAGTGCACATGCGTTTGAGTGGATCATGATTCAAGCCCATGTGACTGCTAAATTAACTGTAAAAAACTGTAAACTCCTAGTGGTCATGTAGGAGCATAAACAAGAACAAGATCCTACTGCACTAGTTTCATCCATTTCAAAGTAACGGAGAAATCTATCAATAGACAATTCTACTAATGTGAAAAATTCCAACTTTAATGATTGCCAATATAGATTCTGTCAGTGTTAATACATTTGTGATACACAACTTATTGAAAAATTACATGGAAAAGTCTGAAGAATCTCAAGCAGTTGCTCAACATTTCTAAGACTTTCAATATGGTTTGGCATAAAGGCCGTCTAAGCAAGCTTCCATCTTATAGACTGTCTTATAATTTTTGCTTCTTAGTAGCCAGTTTCCTCTCCGAATGCTCACTACCTTCTAACTTTTCAATTAATGCTGGAGTTCTCTGAGGACCTGTTCATTCACCCACTTTTGATTCCTGCATGTCAAATACCTTCTCCATTGACTGGAAATTGCATCCATAGTTTTGCCGATGATAATATTAATTCTCCATTGGTGGTGGTATTTCTGCAGTGATGGATATGATGATGGTAATTCTCCAGTAGGAGGATTTAAACTTTTAACTTTAACCCTTCTAAAATATATTCCTCTCTTGTTACTTGCCTAAAATAGTTTGCTACATCTATGTTCTTCTTCAGCAACAATCAGATTTCTAGGCAAGAGCAGATATTTTTATTGAGGATAGCCCTTCTAATGTTTCTTTAACACAAGCATAACAAAATACTGTTGTCTCTGTACAAAAAAAGTCTTCTCTTTTACTTTCAGAATTACTTTTCTTCTATACAGCTGCCAACTCTGTATAAATCCTAAAACCATGCTAACATGAAATGTTGTTCCAATATTAATTGTCGAGGTAAAAATTAGTAACTTCTATTAAACTCCTAGACTCTAACAAAAGAAAGTAGACAGATTAGTTGATGAAATATCTGTAGAAACTCCACATCCATGTAATAGGGAGTGCAGTGTGTTTATTAGGGAGGTATCATTAATTTAATTGCACTATGTCCAGACTATACTCTAAAGTGTTTCAGTTAAAATTACGAGAGGAGATAAAGAATAAGATAAATGAAGAACAAAGTGGATTTAGGTCAGGTTGCTCTTGTGTGGATAATCTTTATGTTCAACAACAGCTTTAGCATTAGCAGAGGCATATGATGCAAGAAAGCAAGCTTATGCAGCATCAGCCAAAAAAAAAAAAAAAAGAAAGAAAAAAACGACTCCCATTTCACCCCTCCGTTCGTTCAACATACCTGTCCAGCTGAGCCTTAAATTTATTTAGGCTATCAACTTCCACAACAAGGGATGGAAGTCTATTCCACCAACCAACTACCCACTGGCTAAAGGCAAATTTCTGCACATCTATCCTACATTTGTCTTTCCTCAATTTGAATTTATGCCCTCTCAGGTGATTATTCTGAGCAAGAGGAAGTTATACACCTCTATCAGATCACCTCGCCGGTGCCTAGTCTCCAGACACTGTAATTTGCAAAACTTAAGCCTTTCTTCGTAAGAGCAACCCTTTGTTCCATTCACTAATCTTGTTGCCCTTCTCTGTACTCATTCCAGCAGTTCTACATCCTTCTTGAAATGAGGCCTCCACACCTGTATACAGTACTCAAGGTGTGGCCTGACTATTGCCTTATACAAGGGAATAATCACCTCCTTATCCTTGCTAGAAATTCTCCACCAGCTGGTGGAGAAAAGAAAAGCAAAGAATAAAGATACCTTCTTTGCCTTCATCGATTTAGAAAAGGCTTATGACTCCATTCCAAGAAAGGAATTATGGAAAGCCCTTCAAAATACGTCGGTTGATCCAGAGCTTGTGGAACTGATTAGGAAATTGTACGATAACAACGTGGCATATATTAAAGTTGGGAATACTTTATCTAACCCAATCTATCCAACCAAGGGGCTGAGACAAAGATGCAGCCTTTATTATTTAATGTTTTCTTGGAATGTGCTTTACAAGAATGGAAAAGAAGCTGTTATGGAATGGGAGTACCAATTAATGACAGATATCTTTGGAGTCTAAATTTTGCCGATGATCAGGTTATCACTGCACAAGAAGCTTATGATTTAGAATACATGTTGAGAAAATTGCATCTTACATATGACCAATGGGGCCTCAATATCAATTTTACAAAGACAGAATACCTAAACACAGCAGTACATCCTGATGAATTGAAAGTTACACAGTTTATACAAATAAAACCTGTTGACTTTTTCAAATATCTTGGATGTAGATTAACTAAAGAAGGATTGGGGAAAGAGGAAGTTTATACAAGGATTCATCAAAGTAGGAAGATTCTTACTGCCCTAAACTCTATAAGGTGGGACAACAATATCTCCCATAGAACTAAAAAACATATTGGACAGTCATGAGTGGAATCGGTACTTTGCTACGGATGTGAGATGTGGACACTGAAAGAGGGTGACAAAGAGAAGCTTAGAGCCCTAGAGATGGACTACTTACATCGGAGTGCTAGGGTTTCTAGGCTAGAGAGGATAACGAATGAGGAAGTAAGATGTATGCACACAGATGAAGATATTATAGAACAAATAGAAAACAGGAGGTTGAGATGGTTTGGACATCTGCTGCACACGAATGAAGTGAGATGGCCTAAAATTATATATGATTGGATACCACAAGGGAAGAGAAAGCGAGGACGCCCTAGAAAAACACAAAAGGAAGGTGCACTAACAGCCATGAGAAAGAGAAATTTGAAAGCTGAAGATGCCCATGCCTGGCAACTTTGGAAAATGGGAACGACAAGGCAGCAATCTGCCGTATTAAGTCGAACATAGACAGATCATTAATTTAACACAGGCACTATTCTTATGAATGAATATCTGTAAGTTCAACTCTTTTTTCCAGTGGCGGAAGAAAGAGAATTACAGGCTTTCTTCCAGGCTTAACATGCATTCACAGTTCAACCTCAAAGATTGAACCAACTTTTCTCCCCTATTTATTTCTTCTGTTTCTGCCATTGGGGGGGGGGGGATTTTCTTGTGTATTTCATGAAGAATTTCATCAATTTTACTACAAATATTCAAATTCAATGTTAACAAGTATCTTTTCCCCACTGATCAATTCTGCTCTCAATCCATACACAGTAACAGAGGACTGCAGGTTCCAGTAACCATTTGCATTTGGGATTACTATAATAATAATAATAATAATAAATGCTTGAGTGAATCTCAGAAATCACCTTAGAATTGCCAAGTGTACTTTCTGAGTTGGCTATTCACTCAAACAATGCATCAGTAATGACTGTGCAGAGTTTTTACCAATAGCGATACATTTCTACTGGATTCCACTGTTAAGTTGAAACTAAGTATTACTTGTGATTTTTTTTTTATTACTTGGGATGTTATAATTAATTTGTAGCACAGTAAAGTATGTTAGAAGATCTTTGGATTAGCTACTACTATTTCCAATCAAGATTGGCAAATAACTGATGATCAGCAACTGAGAGTTCGGCATTTCTGGACTCTGTGATTTATTTAAGAATTAGGTTAACATATTGTGTATAGGTGTACATAGTTTGGAAAATGTTTGTTGTATTTAGTTTGCATTTTTCCTTAAATACGTTGCCTAAAAGAAAAATATGTAGCCAAGAAATTATGATTGTTCAAAGTGCAAATGCAAGTAATTATCCACTGTGAAAAATGTATCATTTAGAGAAATATTGACAGTGGGACTTCAGTGAAGCGACTATGAGAAACTTCTATTATTTCATCAGCTATGCAAAGCATATTTTGGAAGGGAAAATAAGTTAATCCATTTTATTTCATTTTTTGCTGTACTATACAATATACTTTTATCATGCACCATATACTTTTTTTTCTTGATGTAGTATATACTGTGCAGTGCACAGTAAGTTGCAGTACAAAAATAAAGTACTGCAATTCCCTCTGTAGAACCACATTTAGAGCTACCAACACTGTATTTTGGTTTGTTTTTTTACACCGTAAATTTCACAAACACTTGCTACTGAGATGCCTTGTTCTAATTTCTCAATTAGCTCTAATTTCTGTGCTACATTTAAGTTCACACACTTTCTTTTAATTCCACTATCACTTGATGCCATTTTAAATTGTAAGGACTGCAAAATTATTTAATAAAGTCACAATTCAGAAATCACAGAAACATTCTGTATACAACTTGACCTGACTGCACGATAGCTTGAGGCAGACTGAGACCGAAACAAAGCGAGTCGGTAGACCTGTAGTTTAGTGTCTCGAGTCACGTTCGGCTCGCAAGTCACCACCTGCTTTTATCTGGGAAAAAAGCTATTTGAACACATTTTCAGAAAGAATAAAAAACATTTCCTGAATTTGATTATAAAAATAAAAGTAGGTAATTATCAAAACAATAATGGAAATAGGTAATTATTATTAATTAAAAATTAATAATAACACTGAAGTTTTGTATAATCTAAAAAAAATAATATGGTCGAGATTAATATGTACATTACTGTATTATTATTTGTCTGGTTCGTTAAATCCGAAATCTGTTATAACGGGATCTGTTAAATCAAGGGTTTACTGTGCAGTGGTTTTTTTTTAACATTTTCTCTCACTTCCACCATCCAAATTTATGGATGATTAAGATATGCTAGCATTATGATTCGACACATTCCAAGATTCTGCAATCAGCTGGTCCCCAACGTTACCAAGACCTGCGAGGTTCAACTTTATAATATTATATATGAAGTAGTGCACAATGCCTCTGATTTAAATAATTTATAAAATGCCTATAATGACATTCCATTGTCCCATTTTTTTTTTTTTTTTTTTTTTTTTTTGATTTGGTAGTTGTTGGCGCATCGGCTTCTGTGGCCATATTGCACCTCCCAAGGTTTTTTTTGCAGTACTTTGATCCAAGCCCGAGGCGGGAATCGAACCCGCGACCTTTGGGTTGCCGGGCAGGCACTTTACCCACTCGGCTAGCCCGGTCGGCCATTGTCCCATCAACGTTCAACAGAAATGTAACAGTTTTGGTTTGAAATATTTTCTAATATGCTCTACCTTAACAAATATGCTCTACCTTAACTGTGAATATGCTCTACCTTAACAAAGTAATGAGTTAACCCTTTGAGAAAAGTACATTGGAGGTAGAAATATGAAAATCAACTGCATTACATTATATGAGAACATGTTGAACACGAGAACAGCTAGAGCCCTAAATGGATCATAGGATAGCTGCAAGGAAGAGGGGTGTGAGTAATAGTTGCTCTTCACATTGGCCTAATATTAGAAGTACAGCCTCTCAAGGATCGGCTGAGACAAATATTGTTTCTAATGTTTTGAAATAACATCAACGAAGAGATACAGGGCATGATATCAAAATCTGCAGATGACATTAAGATTGGGAGAATGGTGAATGATTTGTGCTCCTTCAGGATGACTTAGGCTTTGAGGATAGCCAGAAAAGTAGCAACTACATTTTAAGAGTGCAAACCAGGGCCATTTAGAAAGAAATGGCATTTTGAAGGACACAAAACATGGTTTTGTTAAGGGAAAATCATGTTTAACTAATACACTAGGCTATTTTGACATATGTTACTCATGAGCTGGATGTAAGGAACAATTTCAACAGTTTATTCGGATTTTAGCAAAGCATTTGACTTGGTACCTCATGAGAGATTACTGTATAAGCCAGAACACTTTGGGATTACTGGAAAGATTCTAAGGTGGACTGCAGGTCAGAAAGCAGAGGGTTATGATCAGCGGATATTCTTCAGAGTGGTGTAACTTCAGAAGTGGTCCTCCAAGGATCGGTTTTGGACCACTGTTGTTTCCGATTTTCATAAACATTGACAAAGGGATAAAGGGAATGGTGTCAATATTTGTAGATGATGCAAAGATTGGGAGGGTTGTTAATGATCAGTGTCATGCAGCATTCCTTCGGGATGATTTGAATAAACTTCAAGAATGGTCAGAAAAGTGGTAGCTATGTTTTAATGTAGCAAAATGCAAGATCATATATTGAAGAATAGCTACCCCAAAATAGCTTAAACACTTGGTGGAGTTGAAGTGAAAAAAGTACCAGAAGAAAGGGATCTGGGAATCGTGATATAGGCAGATACGATGTTTTCTGAGCAGTGTAGACAGGTGGCTAGGAAAGCTCACGGTGTCAGAGCAATGATTTATCAAATGATATCCTGTAGAGACAGGGAAGTCATAATCCCACTGTACAATGTAACTGTTAGACCGTATCTGATAAACGACATGGAGCTTCTTGAAAGGGTCCAAAGACAGACAACTTGCATGGTGAGATCAGCAAAGCAGTGACCATATGAGGAAAGACTTCAATGATGTGAACTACAGAGCTTGGCAAACAAGCACTTAGAGGGGGACCTGATTGAGGTTTATGCTGAGAGGGGGTTAGTAAAATGAATGAAGGTAGAAGTTTCACTATTATAAAGAATTCCAGCACTATGGGCTATAAATTCAAATAACAGGGAAAGAGGTTTAGACTAGATTATAGGAAGTTTTCTTTTAGCCAGTGAGTCACTGATTACCGGAACAAATTGCCTTCGCAGGTAGTTGAGGCTAACAGTTTGAAGAAATTCAAAGGTAAACTGGATAGTTACCTATGTGATGAGGGAAATGCATAATTTGTATTTTATTATCTACTTTTTTTTTGGCTAGTGCAGCAAAAGGGCTCCCTTGCACTAAGGTTAATATTAATACTAAACATGCCTAGTGAGATGGGCTAAAAACCAGGTGCATTAGAGGGGGATAGTCACAGTTACTACAGCTAGGAAACATATATTCACCCTACAAGGAAGGAGATTTAAACTAGGCCATACAAAGTTTTATTTTAGCTAGCAAGTGGTGAATTACTGGAATAAGTTACCTTCATGGGTAGTTGAGACTGAAAACTTGTGAAAATTCAAATGTCAGCTAGATAGATACCTATGTGAAGTGGGAAACACACAGTTTATTTTATTAATTAATTTATTATCTTCTAATTAATTAAATATTAATTCTTTCTCATATAATTTATTATCATTGTTAATAACTTTACCTGGTGCAACCTTGATTTAATATGGGTGTTAGCAGACGACTTTAACTTGGTGTTATATGCTTTATTACCAAAAATAAAATTTACCCAGTTTTTATTCCAATTTCCTAATCTGAACACAATGAACGTCGCGACGAAATTCAGTATTCAGTATAGCATATAAACAAGAAATAAGGAACCACTGACAGCCTCCACAGCCAAGTGGTTAGGAGCGGGAGTGCTGTCGCACATGCTGTTTGAATAGACCAGGGTTCAAGCCGCTGAGTGCTAAATACGGTTGATCTGCCAGCCAGCACTGGACAAACTAGTAGATTGATAATGGCTGCAGCTTACTTTTTTTTTTTTTTTTTTTTATGGAATAGCTCAGCTACATAATTAGCACTTTACACAAAGTTGGGGTCCTCTAAGTTTTGGGTTCTATGAGCTTCATAAAGGAGTATGATTAACTTCATTACACTTTACACACAGGAGATCAGAAAAGGAGATTAAGCTTAATCTCCTTTTCTGGTCTCCGTTTGATGCCACAAAGTAACAAAGCTTGATCTGGATAAAATGCATCAACATTATTGCACACTGCAGTTATTTTCAGAAAAATGTAATTGCTATAAGCTTCTTTCAATAAATTGTATGGCAATCTAATGGATGAACTGAACTTGGGTACCCCAATGACTCATCACCATCATCAGCCAGTTTCAATCCACTGCAGGATGAAGGCCTCTCCAGCAACTTTCCAGTTCCTTCTGTTTTGTGCAATGGCCATCCATTTCATCTATCCATCTCTACTGTTGTCTTCCAGGTTTTCTTCTAGCTCCTCTTGGGTACAATTCTGTTATTTTCTTAGTCCATCTGTCATCATGTCTTCGAGCTATGTGTCCTGCCCAAGACCATTTTAGTTCTTTAGTTTTGATAAGAATATCCTTTACTTGAGTTTGCTGCCTAATCCACATGTTTCTCTTCTAATCTAACAGTCTGATTCCCAATATAATTCATCACATTCTTCGCTGTGTAGTTCTCAGCTTCTCTTCCATTCTTTTGGTGAGTGCCCAAGTTTCCCTTCCATAAGTCATGGTGGGGAGTATACCATGGTTCATTATTCTACGTTTCAGACAAACTGAGATATTGCTCCTCAGTGTGTGACTATATTTTCTGAATGCTATCCATCCAAAATTTATTCTCCTCTTGACTTCCAATCATTTATCATTATTACAGCTAATGACTTGTCCGAAATAAGTATACGAATCCACCTTTTCAATTACTGCTCCTTCAATCATTATTTCCCTTTCTGTGGCATACTTGTTCATCATTACTTTTGATTTATCCATATTCATCTTTAGTCCAAAATCCTTACTAATTCTGCATAATTGATTAAGATTCTCCTCTAATTCTTTGGGATCGTGGGTTATGACCACAATGTCATCTGCAAATCGTAAATGGATTAGGTACTCTCCATTCACGAGCAGTCTAATCTTCTGAAAGCTTCCTCAAGGGCAGCAGAAAACAACTTCGAAGATATTGTGTCTCCTTGTTGAACTCCTTTCTCAATTTTAAATTTGATACTGTCTTTTTCTAGTCTAATGAAGGAGGTAGCATTCTCATATATATTCTTCAAAATCATAATATATGGGGTATCTATGCCTTGTCTTTCCAGTGCCCGAAACATTGCCTTATGCTGTATGGAATCAAATGCCTTTTCATAATCCACAAATTCCAGGCATAATTGTGTTTTATATTCATTTGCTTTCTCCAATAGCTGTGATATTATGTAAAGGTGATCCATAGTTGAGAATCCTGTCCTAAAGCCAGCTTGCTCTTTCGGTTGATTCTCATCAAGTATTCTTTCTAATTTGTTAGTAATGACCCTTGTGAACAACTTGTAGATGTCGGATAACAAGCTAATTGGCCTATAATTTCCAATATCTGATTTATCTCCTTTCTTATGCAGCAAAACTATGATTGCATTGTTCCACTCCTTAGGCATCACACCTTTTCTAATGCATTTTGTGAAAAGTCTTGCCAGTTTTTGTGTCATGTCTCTTCCTCCCAATTTTAACAACTCTACAGTAACTTCATCTTCCCCCGGGTCTTTCTGATTCTTCATTTTCTGCAATGCATGTTCTACCTAATCAGGAAGAATATCGGGTATGTTGTAGTATGTGTTACTAATTTTCAACCCATCTTCCCCACTGCTGGCATCATTTCCTCACTCCTTGTATAATTCTCTATAGTAGTTTTCTGTTATTTGAATTATGCCTTCTCTGCTATTGATAAGTACACCATTGCTATTCTTCAGTTTCGGTATCATCTGTGTTTCAGTATTACTGATCATGGCTGCTGATTTAAGTCCTTTGTTTTCCCTTAATACTTTTTCTACTTTTCTTGTATTAAATCTTCTTATGTCCTCTCTGAGTCTCTAATGGCTTTGCATAACTCAGTATACTCAATTTTCTCTTTGTCAGTGTTTATCTTGCTCTTCATTTGTCACCTTCGGTTCATCATGACAAGTGTTTCTTGACTAATTTTTTCTTCTTTGGATTTATTTTTACCTATAGGTTTCTTGGGCTTTATCACTTTCAGAAAGTTGTAATATTCCTCGTCAATATCTTGGTCCTGAGCAGTCTGCAGAAGCTCAAACTTGTTCTTAAGTTTCAGTACGTACTGCTTTTTCTCCTCTTCTGTTATCTCAAAGACCTTCATATTATTTACTTGAGTCAGTTTTTTCCTTTCTTTTCTTACATCTATATCAAGTGTGCATCTTACCACTCTGTAATCACTTCCAACATTTACCTCATTCAGGACGGTAACAGCATTCACGATATATCTTCTGTTAGTGATGATGAAGTCGATTCCATTAGCTGTTAATCCATTTGGACTCTTCCATGTCCACTTTCTGTTCACCCTTTTCTTGAAAAAAGTGTTCATTAGTGACAATCCTCGAGATTCTGCAAATTCCATGTCTTTCATCTCTTTTATTTCTTTCACCAATTCCAAAACTTCCTATAGTTGCCCTTTCTGCGCTGTTTTGTCTCTTTCCAACCTTAGCATTGAAGTCCCCCATAATGATAGTGTAGTGGGTTTCCTGCTCATCTAGAAGACTCTCAATTTCGGTGTACATTCCTTCAACCTCTTCATCATCATGGCTCGATGTTGGTGCACAAATCATTATAACCTTTAACTTGTACCTCTTAGAAATCCTGAGTAGTAGTCTTGAAACCCTTGATGATGTACCTTTGAATTCCAAAATGTTGGTTTTTAAATCTTTATGGACCAGAAAGCCAACTCCACCTTCACTCCTTTCACTGTTTCCATTGGTGTACAGCAGATTTCCATTTGATATACTTATAAGTGATTCATTTCTTCTTGTTGTTTCAGCCAAACCGATGATATTCCAATTCACATTTTCTAATTCCTTTTCCAGCTCTAATATCCTGTCTTCACTGATGAGTGATCTTACATTATAACAGGCCAAGTTCAGTTTCTGTGCACAGAAACCTGGTCATACCCAAAGATTCTTAGCACCCTCTGTTTCCACTCTGATCCTCTCACTGCCGTAAGAGGGGGAGTGAAAGCCGCTGGGGACTGAAGTCCATTTGTTTCATCGTGTTGTCATGTGCTGGAGGGTTTGATCTTTTCCTCTTCATGCTGACCAGGCGTCCTGAAGAGAACCACTCTACATGTTCGTTGCCACATAAGTGACGTAACAGGGCTTACCATTGAGAAGGTGTGCATGAGTGGATTTTAGGGAGGCAGGCTAACCAGACTTCTCCTAAATCTTCTGTAATAGAAAGATATTGAATCCATCAGTGTTTTTGACTGAGTGTCTGATAACACACAGAATACCTGTCCCCCTCTAAACCCCAATGAAAAGGACCATAAATTCTAGTGGGAAGGGGAGAAAATCAGTCCAGGCAAGGAAGACTGGGTGAACCAGACTTTAATTTTTGCACCCTCACTCCCAGAACTCTAGAGCCAGCCTTGCATATATTAATGCCAGGGAGAGCTGAACAGTGGTCTGAAATTCTTTTCAAACCTCAGGTACAGTACTGTGTAAAACTTAAACAATGATCACAATGTAACATTTTAACTCTAAATGAAAGACACACTTTTCCACACCATTACAGGCAAAAAAAAAAAAATAAATAAATAAATAATATAAAAAATATTTATATATAGAAAATAGCACAATATGGTTGGGGTTATATTCTGAATCAGCCTATGGGATTCCCCCCTCTTCAAGGGCATATGTCTTTGGGCTATAAACAACAGAAATGAATTTCACACCACTCTAGCCCTAACTATAGCAGTAAAAAAACTATAAAAATATGCAAATTTTTCATTAGTTTGTGCACACTTGCATTATACCTTTAGTAGTTTTTGTTATTCTACATGCAATTTCATAACCTTAAAAAGTGCTGTTGTTTATAAAAATTTCTAAGTGAATTTCAACTGACCAACAAGGTAACTGGTTCCCCCCCACACAATACTGCATACAATTAACATTTCACTGATGTATTTTACTGCATCTCTGAGGCCAGATATAGTAGAAACTGGACACCTGCAGTAATTATTCTCAGATAAGTCCTGTTCAGGGGTGGGCAGAGGGAGCATATGCCCCCTCAACCAAAAATTTGAAATTAAAGAAAAAGAATGCAGGAAGCTTTCTAAAAGAAAAATTCAAAAGCCTGGTCGGCATGCCCCCCTTACAATCATATATGGATAAGCCACTGGTCCTGTTGTTTATAAAAATTTAATTGTCTTGAGGGAACATACCACAGAAGCGAAAAACAGTAGCAGTAGCTCAGTAGTCCATACTTTGAAAACTACTGCAGTAGTGGACCTAGCCTAGTGTTTGTTTTTGTGTCTATTGTGAAATTAGCATTTTGCCATCAACTGCATTTTTTTTTTATTTATTTTTTTTTATTATATATATATATATATATATATATATATATATAATTGGGGAAACAATTGCACTTTCAGTATGCTAAACACCTATATGCAATCACATACTTATTTATAAATAAGCTGCATGGGACTGGAGGACAGTTCAGTTCATATCAAATATATCTGTATAATGTTTTAATAATGCTAGATTTTTATTTTTTTTGAAAAATGTGCATTAGTTATAATGAATATAAATATCTTAATATAACAACTTGATTTAAGTTAGGGTTGCTTTTTCACAAGATGACAAGGTAAACAAATTTTTTTTTTTTTTTTTTAAGTTTTACTACAATGGAATTGGGATATTCTTGCAGATGCATGGAAATCATGCTTTGTGAAGAACCAAAATAAACATAATCACACAACAGCATATCTCATATTTTACAAACCATTTTGCCAAAACTAAAGTGTTCAACTTGATGGCTCACTATCTGTACACAAAAGCTGAAAATTTCTGGATAGGTAAAAGTACCAATTTTATAACTGCATTCTGAAAAATTAGTTTAAAGGATGCATACTCACACAGTTTTAGAAATATATTCATGCGCTCATGATCTTCAGTATTAAATTTCAAAACATTTAATAATTGATTTATTAACAGACTGCTTTAATAAATAGGAGAAATAATGATTAAAATGTAATTAGACCACAAAAATTAGTCAACTTATGGTAGTATGAATTTTGTTGATGTAACTGTCAAGTGTAAACCTGATGGTACTGAGTGAAATGGAGAATGAAATTATTTATGGCTCCCAGTGATGAGATATACAGCACATCATCAATGCACTGACACCAGACAATTTTACAGTGGCTGGAGGGAAGAGGGGGACAATTTAATCATACATTTTCTAAAGTAACAAAATAAGATCCTAAAAGTGCCCACTGATAATACAGCCCGTGGATTAAAAAAAAAATAATAAATAAATAAAAAAACACACACCTAGAGAAAAATATGCCTTTCAAAAAAAATTACTTGAGGGGAAGGTGCTAACATTGCGATACCTATTCCCTATACTGTGATCTGATCCCAAGATAAGGGTTCAGTTTAGTTTCAAATCCATGTTGGGTAATGTAAATATGTCATGTCCACTCCTCTGTGAAACAAGTCTGATGCACAGAAACATGGTCACATATATTGTGACCATGTTTCTATTTCACACTATTTTCCCACAGGAACTAGTAGTCGTTTGTTATTTGGTTTTTAGGAGCATTAGCAACTGAGGCCATATTGCTCCGGGGATATGCGGTGGTCATTCCCTGACCCTTCCGCATCCTCCATTTTTGGTAGTCACGGGCTTGAACCCCGGTCTAATCAAGAAGCGTGTGCTATGCACTGCTGCTCCTGCCCACCTGGCTACAGAGGCGCCACTAGTAGTTGTCGGTGACTCTATTGTCAGGGAAACAGGGAACATGGTGTGCAAAAAGGATAGGTGGAACATGACCAGGGTGTCTGCCAGGGGCAAAGGTTGATGACATTGTAGAGCAGATATCTTTTAAGGGCACAAAAGGTAATATTGTTGTACACGTTGGCACAAATGATATTAAGAGTAGGAGACCGGAGGAATTACTTAACAAGTACAGGTCACTGTTGAAAAAAAGCTGTTAATTAGGGTTGAATTTGAAAATGTCTGCCATTCTGCCCAGACATGATAGGAGGGAATATATGATAAGAGCCTTGTCAATCAATTCAGCCCTGGAAAGATTGTGCAAGGCTCAAGGGGCAGAATTTTTTTCAGCCTGGTCTGTACTTGTTAACAGAAGAGACTGCTTCTACAGGGATGGGATACACTTAAATAGAAAGGGTGCAAGAATATTTGCTGATACTATCGAGGCAGTGTTAGGTGGGTCGGAAAACTGCTAGCTTGGGGGATACAAGGAATAATAGATTAACAGTAGCCACAATCAGAGGTGAAAGCGATTCTTGCACTGCTTCTACTGGAATGAGCAGGAGCCTGGAAAACAAGATGCAGGGTATTTCAGAGCCTGCTGGGAGTCATTGCGGTACAAGGCAAGGGTTGTGTTAGGGCAGCTAAGAATAGGAACAGGTGCATGTATGCTTGCGTATACACCAATGCTAGGAGTTTGGTAAAAAAATTTGATGAATTTGAGGTGTTGGTCAAACCATCAAAGGCAGATATTGTTGGGATATCAGAGACATGGTGCCACACAGATATAAGGAATGCAGAACTGAAATTTCGGAAGTACAATGTGTCCAAGAAGGATAGACAGGATAGGAAGGGAGGAGGGGTTATGCTTTTAGTTAAGAAACACAAAATCCAAGGAAGTGCAGCCAGTCGACATCACTGGACAGTGCAGTGAAGTGCAGTGTCGAGCCAGTTTGGTGTGACATTAGCATTGGGAGATCAAAATTGAGAGTAGGAGTGTGTTATAGGCCTAATGACTCTGATGAGTATAATAAAAAAATTGCACAGGGAACAGAGTGGGCCAGTACATCAGAGAGTCTTATAATGGGGAATTTAATTTCCCAGATATTGACCTCAATTTGTGGGTTGGTCACTCACACACTAGCAAGACTTTTGTGGATTTATTGGATGATTGTTTTCTACATCAGCATGTCGGGAGGCAACTAGAGGGAGTAATACTCTTGATCTGATTATCAGTAGTGATTCTTCATGCATTAAGAATCTGTAGATAAAGGAACCAATAGGTGGCAGTGATCAGTGTGCTGAAGTGGGATTTTTCAAAGAGGTAACTATAATCAGAGGTAAAAGGAAGGATTTTTTGTTTTCGTAAAGGTGACTACAGTGGTCTCAGACAGTATTTAAATTCTATATGGTGGGACCAACAGATGATGTTATCAACAGCAAATTCAAAATGGGAAGCATTCAAAGAATTAATCTTGGAAGCTACTAGACTTTACATACCAACTAAGAAATACTGTTCAAGGTTTAGGCCTAAATGGATGTCAGATGAACTAATGAGACATGTGGCAGAGAAGAAAAATGCATGGGATACCATATAAATTAATGGGTGACATGGAAGCCTATGATAGATATAAGCTGCTCTGTAACTAAGTCACAAAGGAGATTAGGCAGGCAAAGGCAGATTATGAGAAATCCTTGGCAAAGGATGTAAAGAAAAACAGCAAAGAGTTCTTTACTTATGTAAACTCTAGAAGGAAAGGGATGAATCAGATTGGTCCACTGGATATTGATAGTTCAGCTGTTGATGATCCTGCTCAGGTGGCTAACAAACTAAATGAGTATTTTGCATCTACATTCACACATGAGGAGTTATTCGGGGAGGGGAATGCCAGAGGTGAGTTAAACTCTGGCAGTGAGCTAGATGATTTTGTAATAACTGAGAGGAAAGTGGAGGAGAAATTGTTAAAGATAAACATAAAAAAGGCACACGGGGTGGATGGGATCTATCCAGTTATATTACAGGAGGCAGCAAAGGAAGTAAGCAAACCCTTAGCCATAATTATGAAAACTTCTTTGGACTCAGGGGAGATACCCATGGACTGGAGATGTGCAAAGGTGACCCCAATTCACAAAGGAGGATCAAAGGGTGACACAAGTAATTATATACCCGTTAGTTTAACTTCTGTTCCAGGAAAATTAATGGAGGCAATGGTTAGAAAGAAGCACTGCAGGATCATCTAGACAAGACTTCAGTTACAGCTCGGACATTATGAAGGTTGGCAGGGTTGTTAAGGACACTAATGACAGTATGCTGCTGCAACAGGATCTAGAAAAGTTGAGGAGATGGGCTGAGAGGTGACAAATGAAGTTTAACATTGACAAATGTAAAGTACTACATATGGGAAGCAGTAACCCCAGAGTAACATATCAACTCTGTGGTACTACGACAGTGGTAGAGAATGAAAAGGACCTGGGGGTAATTGTGTAGGCAGATATGAAGTTTTCTGAGTAGTGCAGACAGTCTGCAAGAGTAGCTCGTGGTGTGTTGTCATTGATATACAGGAATTTCTCTAGCAGAGATAAGGAGGTGATTATCCCCTTGTATAAGGCACTGGTCAGACCACACCTTGAGTACTGTATACAGGTCTGGAGGCCTCATTTTAAGAAGGATGTAGAGCTGTTGGAACGTGTACAGAGAAGGGCAACAAGATTAGTGAATGAAATGAAGGGTTACTCTTACGAAGAAAGGTTTAAGTTTTGCAGATTACAGTGTCTGAAGACTAGGCATCTGCGATGTGATCTGATTGAGGTGTATAAAGCCTTGAATGGTTTGAGCATGCTCAGTGCTGATGGGATTCTTCCTCTTGCTCAGAATAATCACCTGAGAGGGCATAAATTCAAATTGAGGAAAGACAGTTGTAGGATAGATGTGCAGAAGTTTGCCTTTAGCCAGCAGGTAGTTGATAGCCTAAATAAATTTAAGGCTGGGCTGGACAGGTACTTGGAATGAACAGAGGGATGAAATGGGAGTGTTTTTTTTTTTTTTTTTTTCTTTTGGCTCATGCTGCATAAGCTTGGTTTCTTTCATCGTATGCCTTTACTAATGCTATGTCCATAAGTTACAAAAGTTAAAAAAAAAACAATAACATGCTATTATGAATATGATAGTTTATTCAGAGTGCTTAAATTAATACTGATACAAAGATGGGAGGGAAGATTCATTGATCAGTGTCATTTAGAAAGAGATTCATAAATAACTGCACTACTATAAATTTTAAGTTTTAGGATAAAAATCTATTCCATGTATCCACTATAAAACAAACCATGTTAGCTAATAGATTTAAAGAGTCTGTGACAAGTGTTCTGAAGGGTATTTCAAAATAAGAATTTCAGAAATGTAGTCTTATTACTTTATAGGTGCACCTCATAGTTCTTATTATCAGAACAGCATATTCAGTGGGGTTTTTTTTTTTTTTTTTCATTCTTACACCATTAATTATTTTTCATAAGGCTCCCTCCCACTTTAAAGTTACACTTTGTGTATCTAATTCTTATTTTTGTTCTGGGAAAAACATTTGCACTTCAACTTTCATAAAAAAACAGGTACAAAAAAGAAAGTAGACAACTCAAACCATGATAAGAAATAGATGTTAACATGAAACAGCAGTGGCATCTGGATTTAAAACATCATTTATTTTTATTCTCCACCCAAAGCCCCCTTTAGCTCATTTATGCTCATTTAACAACATGATCAATTTGTTTTTTAGAAAAGGATTTCTCAGGTATGGAAATTCCTCATATAATAAGGAACAAGATCTGAAAAACTCTGAAACCTATTATTTATTTATAAAAAATTCAAAATATATAAAACCGTCAATTTAAAGAAAAACAGAAAAGTTCTGAGAGAATTTCCACAATACCTAAACCACTATATGTATACATAATTTGACTAACACATAATGAAACAGTTTACAAACAGTTTACAATAATAATAGCTAGAACAAAAACATGCAGATAAAAATATCAATACCTTTAACAAAAAACATATAAACTGCTGTAACTTTTTTTTTTTAAAGCCACTTTAAGTGGATGAGAATAAACATGCACGGTGCCGTTAAACTTAAAGCATCTTTGTAACATGTATACATCACAACATAAATAAAATAAAAATAAATAAACAAAACAATACTGCTAACTTAAACCACCACATTTAAATGAAGGTGCATACTTGTCCTACACTGATAAGCATGCACCTTACCTAAACCGTCCACTTTTCCTTAGATGCGAAAACATTTCTCCCCCAGGTACATATTCTAAAACCATATATAGGTTGGAATGGTCCTGAAAAATAGATTCCATAATTATTATTTGTTTCTTACCTAAACCTTCCTATTCTTCTTAAGTGAGAAAACATTTCACCACCAGCTATATATTCAAGTACCATGTACAAGTTGGTACTATCCTAAAAAACATAAAGTAGATTAGCAACATAAGGATAATATTTTACAAATGTTTTCTTGTAAAAAAGAAACATTACTAAAAATTTCTAGAGAAACAATAAATTGGTCTCCACTACTACCCTAATTCAGTAGTTTTACAGGGTGTCCAAATTTTCTGGAACCAATGGTAAAAATGTTTTTCTTTACAGGTGAAAAATGGCATTAACACTGGATGAAAGGGTGGATATAGTCCTTCCTAAAGAAGTGGCAGATGAGTTTAATGCTAGAAATCCTGAAAGGAATTTAATAGCACACAGTGCAGTTTGAAACTGGTGAAGAAATTTAAAGAGACTGGATCTCTCGCCAACAAGCCTCAATGTGGTCGCCCTTCTGTAAGTGAAGACATTTGAATTGGAGTGACTGCTAAGTTTTATGCCAGGGTGGACACGTTGAACACATATTGTAAATGAGAGTAAGCATATAAAGAGTAAATCCCATTGGTTCCAGACTTTTCAGACACCCTGTAGATGCATACAAAAATTTAATTGCATTTCATTATAATAATATAATAAGCTGCTAATATGTATACACAGGTAACCCTCATATAACACTGTAGTTAGGTTCCTATAAAATGCGATTTTTTTTTTTTTTTTTTTTTTTTGAAAACCCCAAACAGGAGAGGTATTAGAATCTACAGTACTTAGTACCGTGCTTGGGTTGGAGGTTGAGAAGACAAGAGAAGATATTTGTTGACATTAGACTTGAACTTCTGTAGACTGTAATTTTCAGGAAATACATATGAAGGAAAGTTGTTCCAGAAAATGGCAGTTGAATGAATAAACGAGGAAGATGAAAAGTTGGTTCTGTGAGTTTGAAGTTGGACAGTAAATGGATGTTGGCTGGTGGCGGCGCATGTTTGGACTGTTTTGAAAGAGAGAGTGGGAATTATAGAAGCCAATTCAGTAGAACAGTGCCCATGGAAGTATCTGTAGAAAAGGCACAGCAGAAACAGTACATCTATGAGACAGTGAGTGGAGAGACGTTAGAGATGAGCCATTAATTAACCTAACTGCCCTCTTCTGAATGGAATCTAGAAGTATGAGAGAGGTTTTGGGGGCACTTCCCCAGATGTGAGAACAATATTCCATAGTAGGGTGGATTTGCGTGTACAGAGTGAACAGCTGTTTGGAAGAAAAGTAACACCGAGAGCGAAAGAGAAAACTAAATTTTTTAGATGCAGAGGAAGTAATATTTGTAATGTGCTTGTGCCAAGAGAGATTAGAAGTCAGGGTAATCACCAAAAGAAATATATCAACTTCCCTAGAAATCGAAGTGTCGCCAAAGATAAGCATAGGAGCAGAAGAATCCTTTTTTGCGAGATATAACACAACACTGAGTTTTAGAAGGATTGAAATCAACTAAGTTGTCTTTGCCCCAATGGAGAATTACCTGGAGATCGGCATTTAAGGAATTGGTAGCAGATATTCAAGAAGTTGAAGCTGATTGAGCAGGGCAAGGTTTCTCAAAATGGAAAGTGGAATGCAAGGTGCTATCATCGGCAAAACTTTGGATAGGATTTCCAGTCAATGAAAGAAGTGTTGTGCGAAACTGTGTTATACGGGATTAAGAAAAAGTACAAAAAGCAGGGTTACATTACAAAAGCTAACAAAAATACACCACTTTAACAAAATGTTAACAAAACTAACAAATATTCACCATTCTAGATTTCGTGTACAATTAACATTTCACTGCTCTCTTTAAAAAAATCAGTAATCTGGTTTTGTTTACTTTTGCTTGATAAATATTGTGAATTTAATCATATGGAACTAAGCATTTTTGAAGCTCACTTTTGAACTTGGGGCTCCTTTCATTCAAGAATCTGCATACAAAAAATAAGATTCTAATTGCTCGGCTAACTTTATACCTTCCCATATGCTTTTTAGTGTAAAATTTGCAAATTTAGAATTTTCATCTGTGCTATCATCCTCTGAATTGATTTGGTTTTACCTCCGATGCCATTTCCACCAAATCTGCTTTGCCAGCCTCTTTTTCTACCAGTAATTCTTGAACATCTTCAGTAATCATATATTTTTTTATTTTTTTAGAAGCATCGGCAACTAAGGACATGTTGCTCTGCATATATTGTCTATAAATTTTCTTGCAATTTTACTATGGATTCAACAGATCAGTGTTTTCCCAAACTTTTTTAGTCACAGAACGTCATCTCACAACATATTCATGAAACACTTACGAAACACAAGTTTAGCAGGAGCCAAACAACTTTTTGCTACTATTTTATTACATATGATGCACTGTGCATCAGGAGCATCTTTATTTCCAACACATGTAAAGCTGAAATTCAAATAACTGTCATTATACTTTCGTTTTGGTCTTTATTAGTTGGTTCCTGTTTTTTCACTTCGGATTTTTGGGGAACAAAACGCTGCAATTGTTCATCCTCACTTTGACGCGTGACAATATTGTGTTCGTTTTTATTGACCACAGTTGCACTACTAGAAGTACTTTGCTTCTCGTTTTAAAATTCCTTTTTTTTTTTTTTTTTTTCAACCACAAAATCTATGGTCACATATTTTAATAATATTTTGAAATACTAATAATTATCAAAACAAATTTATACAAGGAAGTGAGTTTAGTTATGATATCGATTCGCTTCCTCCTCTCTTTCAACCTGTGTACTCCAGGCTAAATCGCATACGAATGGCATATTAGATCACCACATTGCTACTTTTTCGTAGATGTCATTACCTCTATGCAAAGCCTGCCAAAATAAAGTGTCCCACGGTCTATTTGATTATTAGTCTATGCCAGTATATTAATAACCGAAAAAAAATTATGTTAAATATTATAATGATACAAAAGTGGTGCACGCTACAAATATGCAAAATTTATTTTTTTTTATTTTTTTAATTATTAATTACGATTTTTCATGGAACACTTGTTCACATCTCTCAGATGTGAACAAGTCTAAAGCAGTGTTTCTCAAACACAGTTTGAGAAACGCTGCTTTAGACTACACTTGATCCCACACCAATAGGCTCTATATATTTTTATCTACATTCCTTATAGTTGCTAGGTTCTTCTACTATTAATGTGGAAATCTAGAACTAAAATCCTTTATACATTTCATGCTTTTTACCTCCTCTCTTATAAACAAATATATTGAATTTATAAGAAATTGAAGAGGAATATTAAAGAATTGTAATATGGTTTAGCATTAGTTGACAAATGATGCAATAAAGCAAGCTTATACACCATCAGCCAAAAAAAAAATTTGTTCACTCCAAATGTTTGTCTAGTTCAGCCTTAAATTTATTTAAGCTATCAACTTCCACAACAACATATGGAAGTCTGTTCCAGCAATCAACTACCTGCTGGCTAAAGGTAAACTTCCACACATCTATTCTACAACTATCTTTCTTCAATTTGAATCTATGCTCCCTCAGGTTCTTAATCTGAACAAGCGGAAGTATCCTGTCAGCATTCAGCCTGCCCACACCATTCAAGGCCTTATACACCTCAGTCAGATCACCTCGCAGGTGCCTAAATAGGAAGCCTTTTATGTCCTTCTCTGGCGCCTCCGTAGCCAGGTGGGAAGGAGCAGCAGTGCGGAGCACACGCTTCTTGATTAGACCGGGGTTCGAGCCCGTCACCACCAAATACGGAGGATGCGGAAAGGTCAGGGAATGACCACCGGATATCCCGGAGCAATATGGCCTTAGTTGCTAATGCTCCTAAAAAAAAACCAAAAAAACCAAAATGTCCTTCTAAGCAACTCTACATCCTTCCTAAAATGAGGCCTCCAGACCTGTACACAGTACTCAAGGTGTGGCCTGACCACTGCTTTATACAAAGGGTTAATCACCTCCTTGTCTCTGCTAGCAAAATTCTTATATATCATTGCCAAAACTCCATGACCTGCTCTGGCAGCCCATCTGCACTGTTCAGAGAACTTCATACCTGATTGTGCAATTACCCCCAGGTCTTTTCATTCTCCACCTTCCTGAGTGCAGTACCACACAGTTTATGTTTCTCTTGGGTTACTGCTACCCATATGCAGTACTTTGCATTTGTCAATGTTACCCTTCAGTTGCCAATTCTCAGCCCATCTGCCTAACTTTTCTAGATCCTGTTGCAGTAGCATACTCTCTTTACTGTCATTAACAGCCCTGCCAACCTTTGTGTCATCTGCAAACTTTGACATTAAGCCTCTGATATATCTTCATTGATATCATTGATAAATACACAAAACAACAATGGGCCCAGCACCAAACCCTGGCAGACTCCACTAATAAGTTTAGTCCATTTAGAGCAATGTCCATTTATTACCACTCTCTGCCATCTTCCACTCAACCATCTGTTTATCCATTGCAGCAGCTAGCCCTTATTGCCATACCACTCCAATTTTTACAGTAGTATCAAAAGTTTCTCTGAAATCCAAGTATATGATATCAAAATTATTTTTTGCATCCAGTTCCTTTGTTACCACATCGTAGTATCCAATCAAGTTGGTCACACAAGAAGACTTCCCCTTAACAAACCCATGCCATGTCTGAACTATTACTGCAATCTTGTCTAGGTGATCCTGTATTACCCCTTTAACCAGTGACTCCATTATTTCCCCCAGAACAGAAGTTAAACTTAACAGGTCTATAATTATTTGTACCACCCTTTGCATCCACTTTGTGAATTGGGGGTACATTTGCACATCTCTCGTCCTTGGGACATCCCCTGAATCTAAGGATGCTCTCATAATTATTTTTAAGAGTTTGCTTACTTCCCTTGCTGCCTCTCTCATTATCACTGGATAGCGTCCATCTGCCCTAGATGCCTTTTTTATGTTTAACTTCAACAATTTCTCCTCCACTTTCCTCTCAGTTATTACAAAATCACTTAGCTCCCAGTTAGAGTTTGATAAACTTCTGGCATTCCCCTCCTTGAATAACTCCTCATGTGTGAATGTAGATGCGAAATACTCATTCAGTTTATCAGCTACTTGAGCACGATCATCAATAGTCAAACCATATTAATTGGACCAATCTGATTCATCCCCTTCCTTCTAGAGTTTACATAAGTAAAGAAGTCTTTGTTGTTTTTCTTTGCATCTTTTGTTAAGCATTTCTCGTAATCTACCTTCGTTTGCCTAACCTCCCTTGTGACTTGATTACGGACTAGCTTATATCTGCCGCAGGCTTCTGTGACGTCTGATAATTTATATGCATCCCATGCATTTTTCTTCTCTGCCACGAGCCTCATTAATTCAACTGACATTCATTTAGGCTTGTACTTTGAACAGTATTTCTTAGTTTCTAAGACAGAGAGTGGTAATCAATGGACACTGCTCATCGTGGACTAATGTTATTAGTGGAGTCCCTCAGGGTTCAGTGTTGGGTCCATTATTGTTTTCTGTATTTATAAATAATATTGATGATGGTATATCAAGCTTAATGTTGAAGTTTGCAGACGATACAAACGTAGGCAGGGTTGTCAAGGACACTACTGACACTATGCTGCTGCAACAGGATCTGGAAAGGTTGAGCAGATGGGCTGAGAGGTGGCAAATGAAGTTTAACATTGACAAATGTAAAGTACTACACATGGGAAACAGCAACCCCAGAGCAACGTATCAACTCTGTGGTACTACACTGACAGTGGTAGAGAATGAAAGGGACCTGGGGGTGGTTGTGCAGGCAGATATGAAGTTCTCTGAGCAGTGCAGACAGGCTGCAAGAGTAGCTCATGGTGTATTGTCAATGATATATAGGAATTTTTCTAGCAGGGATAAGGAGGTGATTATTCCCTTGTATAAGGCAATGGTCAGGCCACACCTAGAGTACTGTATACAGGTCTGGAGGCCTCATTTCAAGAAGGATGTAGAGCTGCTGGAACAAGTACAGAGAAGGGCACAAAGGGGAACAAAGGGGTGCTCTTACGAAGAAAGGCTTACGTTTTGCAAATTACAGTGTCTGGAGACTAGGCACCAGCGAGGTGATCTGATAGAGGTGTATAAAGCCTTGAATGGTTTGAGCATGCTCAATGCTGATGGGATTCTTCCTCTCACTCAGAATAATCACCTGAGAGGGCATAAATTCAAATTGAGGAAAGACAGATGTAGGATAGACGTGCGGAAATTTGCCTTTAGCCAGCGGGTGGTTGGTTGGTGGAACAGACTTCCATCCCTTGTCGTGGAAGTTGATAGCCTAAATAAGTTTAAGGCTCAACTGGAGAGGTATTTTGAACGAACAGAGGGGTGAAGTGGAAGTGTGTTTTTTTTTTTTTTTTTTTTTTGGCTGATGCTGCATAAGCGTGCTTTCTTGCATCAAATGTCTTTACTAATGCTAATTGGTATGAAAAGCTTGGTAGCCTCCCTGAAGGCTTCCCATTTAGAATTCACCGTTGATACCACTAAATAGAATTTGAACACTGTCTGAGACCACTGTAGTCACCTTTACGAAAACAAAAATCCTACCCTTTACCCATGATGGTAGTTACGTCTTTAATTAAATCCACATCAGTACACTGTGGTCACTGTCATCTAGTGTTTCTTTTATCTGCAAATCCTTAATGTATGAATAATCACTGCTGATAATCAGATCAAGAGTATTACTCCTTCTGGTTGCCCCTTGAACATGTTGCTGTAGAAAACAATCCTCCAATAAATCCACAAAAAAAATCTTGCTAGCGTGTGAGTGACCAACCCACAAGTTCCAGTCAATATCTGGAAAGTTAAATCCCACATTACAAGACATTCTGATTTTCTGGCCCACTCTATTTCCCTGCACAACTGTTCACTGTACTCATCAGTCATTAGGCCTATAACACACTCCTACTCTCATTTTCTCTTTCACAGTGTTTATGTCACACTAAACAGACTCAACATTGCACTGTCCACCCATGTCAACTGGATGCACTCCCTTAAATTTTATGTTTCTTAACTAACAGCAGCATAAACCCCTCCACATCTTTTCTACCTTGCCTATTCTTTCTGTACACATTGTACTCCCAAAATTCCAATTCTGCACTGCTTATATCTGTGTGACACCATGTCTCTGATATCCCAACAATATCTGCCTTTGATGCCTTCATCAGCACTTCAAATTCATCAATTTTATTTACTATACTTCTAGCATTGGTGTACATGCAACTGTTCTTACTCTTAGTTACCCTAACACAGCCCATGTATTTACTTGTTCAATGATGACTCCCAGCAGCTCTTGAAATCCCCAGCAACTTGCTCTCTAGGCTGCTGTTCGTTACAATCGAAGCAGTGCAAGAATTGCTTTCGCCTCCGTCTGTGGCCACAGTTAATCTTTTAGTCTGTGAATCCCCCCCCAAGCTAACAGTTTTCCGACCTACCTAACACTGCTTCGATAGCATCAGCAAATATTCTTGCACCCTTTCTATTCAAGTGTATCCCATCCCTGTAGAAGCAGTCTATCCTGTTAGCAAGCACAGACCATGCTGAGAAAAAATCCTACCTCATGAGCCTTGCACAATCTCTCCAGGGCCTAAGTATTGACAAGGCTCTCATCATGTACTCCCCCTCCTATCGTGTCTGGGAAGAATTGTAGACACTTTCAAATTTAACCTTAACTCGACTTTTTTTCAACATTGACCTGTACTTGTTAAGTAAGTCCATAGATATCCCACATTTAATGTAATTAGTGCCAACATATACAACAATATCACCTTTTGTGCCCTTAAAAGATATCTGCTCTACAACATCATCAACTTTTTCCCCTGGCAGACATACCCTGGTCCTGTTCCACCTATCCTTTTTTACACAATATATTACCTGTCTCCCTGACAATGGAGTCACCGACAATAACTATCTCCTGAAAGACCAGCACATTCTGTCTTGGAGATTGCCACTGTGTAGCCTGATGCACAAGAGGGAGCTCTGCTATTGATTTGGGCAGCTGAGAGCTTGATGAGTCCCCCACTTTAATACCTTCAAGAGCATCTACCCAACTCTTCAAACTCTCATAGATACCCATCAGAACGCTGAGTTGGCACCTAATTTCTTCACAATCTCTGCACCTAAAAGGAAATGCTAGTATATGCTATTTGTGAATTTAAGTTATCTGATGTATATAACATCAGATAATATTCAGAAATGTTAAAAATTTGGCAAACACCCAGTTGATAGGCAACATTTCTGGATTCTATTTGTAATCCTATCCACTAGTCCAAAAAGGGGAAAATTAATCAACACTCAGCTGAATAGATAAATATCTATTCTAGAAACTTGCTATCGAAAAGAATAGAGCAAATTGTAATACAGTGTGCTCCTTTCCAGAAAAGACAACCGTCCGTCCGTCCCTCTCTCTCTCTCTCTCTCTCTCTCTCTCTCTCTCTCTCTCTCTCTCTCTCTCTCACACACACACACACACACACACACACACACACACACACACACACACACACACACACACACACACTCTCTTCAATGTATGCTCAAACTTTTGTGGCAGTGATATCCTGTTCTTTTTAAGGTATGAAATACATTTAATTTTGAAATCTTCATTTCACTTTCAATACGCCTTACAAACTTTCAAGTTTGAATTTTTTTTTTTTTTTTTTTTTTTTTTTGATACCTCGAAATCTCTATACCAACCATATAAAAAGTTTGTTTTTCCTTTGCAGCACTGAATGAAGTGAAGTGTCACAATGGATAAAGTGAAATACAGATCAGTGATTTGGTTCCTCTTTCTGCAAGGGAAAACATCCAAAATAATTCATGAAGAAATGGTCACTGTTTATGTAGAAGACTTCCCAAGTTACAGTATTGTTGCATATTGGTATAAACAATTCAAATGTGAAACAACCTCAGTACATGAAATCCCAGGGTGCCCAGCAACTGCTATAACAGAAGAGAGTTTTGCAAAAATTGAAGGAAGAGTGCCATATTAGCATCAAAGAACTAGCTGCAGAGCTCTAAATTACTGTGAAGAACATCATCTATTAACAGTTACATATGAGTAAAGTGTCTGCTAGATGGGTTCTCATATGTATTAGAATGTTATTTGTGAACCACTGTGGGCTGGTTACTGCCTTGTGAACAGGAGAAGAATACTGACAGAATACTAAGTACTGCTTGATTTCATTTAGACCGGTTGACTGTTTTTGATTTTGTGCCAAGAAAACTAAGGCTATGCAGCATCAGTGTGTGTGTGTGTGTGTGTGTGTGTGTGTGTGTGTGGGTGGGTGGGTGGGTGGGTGGGTGAAAAATCCAAGTTTGCAGGATGAGAAAACTATGCTACCCTTGCTCCAGATCAACTATATTAACGAGAGCATCCTTAGATTTAAGAGAAGCAGCTATAGATTAGAAATGTGCAAATGTAACCCCTATTCACAAGGGTGGTTCAAAGGGTGAAGTGGGTAACTATAAACCTCAGTTTAACCTCTATGTCAGAAAAAATAATAGAATCATTAGTTAAAGTAATGCAAGAACATCTTGACAGGAGTGGAGTCATTAAGCAATCACAGCATGGTTTGTTAAAGGGAGATTTAAAAAACATTCCTTACAAATGTGATCATCTACTATGAGGTTGTCACAAATGAACTAGATGCAAAGAATAATTCTGACATCCTCAATTTAGATTTCAGCAGCCTTTGATACAGTACCATATATATGACTGTTGAATAAACTGGAGCAATGTGGCATTAGGGAGAAGTTACTACTATGGATAAAGGGATGGTTAAGTGGTAGAAGACAAAGAGCGGTTATTAATTACTACTGCTCTTCATGGGCTAATGTGATAAGTGGGATTCCACAGGGTTTGCTGTTGGAACCCTTATTGTTTTTAATGTTCATTATCATTAATTATATAATATCGGTGTAATAAATACACCATAGTTAACCCATAGATTTGAGCTACGATTGTAGCGTAGAAGGCATCATTTTAATTGTATCTCATAATGTGGTTGCCTTCACAACAAGATAGCTACTATTGAATTACTTCAAATAAATAACGCTTCTCTAGTAGAGAAGACTACTGTTATTTATTTTCAGCGTACCACCACCCAGACGATCATTTCGAAGCTTTTTGGCTTCGTCATCAGTGGGTGGGTAGGTAATACAACAAGCCATCTCAGTTGCGAAGTTATATCCACATTATTGTTGTATTACCTACCCGCCCACTGATGACGAAGCCAAAAAGCTTCGAAACGATCGTCTGGGTGGTGGTACGCTGAAAATAAATAACAGTAGTCTTCTCTACTAGAGAAGCATTATTTATTTGAAGTAATTCAATAGTAGCTATCTTGTTGTGAAGGCAACCACATTATGAGATACAATCAAAACAATGCCTTCTACGCTACAATCGTAGCTCAAATCTATGGGTTAACTATGGTGTATTTACACCGATATTATATAGTTAATTATCAAAACCCATAAGGATTATGCCTAGTGCATTTAATTTTCCAAATTATCATTAATGTAAGAATGTCTAAGTTTGATGATGATACAAAGGTGAACATAGTGGTTAATGATAGGAATCACAGTATGTTACTTCAAGGTGATGTAGATTAATTAAACAGATGGGCTGTTAAATGGCAATTGATGTTTAACACTGACAAATGCAAGGTACTACATTTCAGTAGCTGTAATCGCACAATAATGTACCATTTGAGTTATTAAACTCAAATTGTGGTTTGGTAGTGGAGTATGAAAGAAATCTAGGGGTAACTGTACAGTCTCACATGAAATTCTCTCTGTAGTGCAAATGATTTGTTAGAATATCTCATGAAATTTCTGTCAATAATATACAGGAAATCTGTCAGCAGGGACAAAGAGGTGATTATTGTATAAGGCAATGGTTAGACCACATCTGGATACTGCAGAGAGGTTTGGAAAGCTCATTTTAGAGAGAGCATAGATCTGTTAGAAAAGATGTAGAGAGAAGAGCAGCAAGATTTTTGTTGGGGTAAAACAATATTCTACCAAGAAAGAGTGCAGTCTCTGGAAACACTAGGAAATTATGGGTGACCCGACTGAAGTGTTTAAGGCTTTAAAACAGCTAAGTACACTGAATGTTGACGAGACAAATTTAAATTTGAAAATGATGGTTGCAGAACAGATGTGTGGAAATCTGCATTCAGCCAATGTAAGTAACTGTTGGAATAAACTTTCACCCAGAGTTGTAGAGGTAGTAGTCTGAATAAATTTAAGGAATGATTGGATAAATTACTGGAAGCAATGGACAAATGAAATCTTTATTTATTTATTTTTGGATGGTGCTGTATAAGCCTTGCATCATACCACTAATACTAATACTAACTTAGTCAAAACAAAAAATAAAAAAAAAAGCACATAAAACTTCCTCATAAACCTAAGCCTTTCCCATATTGTGGAAGGACAGTAATTTTAAGTACTGTGCTAGCCACAAGGGCCACTTTCTTCAGATTTTTTAAAAATTTCTTGTGGGATGATGATGACCTGAGTAGCCTTCTGAGAGCTGCACATACAAACTCATTGGTTATAAAACTGTTCTATAAGAGTGAAGATTTATTTATCCAGAAAAAATACATTGCAATGCTTGCTGTCTATGCATTGGTGAAGCAATTGTTTTTCTTAGGATTTCAAAATTTTTCTCAGAGATTCAAGTCTTTAATATCTAGGTCTGATTTAATTGGCTTAGAAGCAATCTGGTTGATATCCCCCCCCATTCTCTTCTTTCAGAATACATTTTGTCATTTCCTAAAATTTTTAATAGCATGAAGAAGACTAGCTATTGTACAGTTTTGTATTTCTCAGATATCCTTGCAACTGTTTATGAAAAACAACTGTAACATAGTTCTTGTTACACCACACCACACCACACCACACTTACTATTTGTTTTACGGTGCTATACAGTACTGGTGCATAATTAATTATTCAAGACATTGCATTCACATACACACACAAGAATTACTGTGAGAACTTAAGTCAACAATGTATTCACCATGTCACAGCCAAATCACTGTTTGTAAAAGAGAGAGAGAGAGAGAGAGAGAGAGAGAGAGAGAGAGAGAGAGAGAGAGAGAGAGATAAAAAAAAAAAAAAAAACACCCACTTTTTTGTGTTGTAGCTAAAAAGCAAACTAAGTTTGCTATAAAATGTAATCTCATATTATGAAGCAAATCAACACAAGTTGTCTTGGTCTTGCAACATGAAATAAACAGCACTTGCATCCTAAGGAGAGATATACTGCTATTTATTTGTAATGTGTACAAATAAATAGCAGTAAATAAATATGCAGTCTCTGAAACAGCCTCATTACTGAGGCTGTTTCAGAGACTGTTTCTTTATTGGTGATTAACTAGAGACCAATCAGTGTAGGCCTGTTTTACAGTTCTCATAGGCCTGAAAACCTTTACTTGAAATTTACTCAAGCTTTGAATTTTAGACTGCATATTTAGTGCATGCTCTCTTGGCTAACAGTATTTATGCATGATTAGGTAAACTCATAATTTCAATTCATTTATGAAAATAAAACCAACTCCAACTGTAGTCCAATGTAAGCTGTATAAAGCTGCACATATTATGGTGGTAAATAGCAGAGAATTACTTAAGATCATAAAAATAGCAAACTTTTACAATTAAAATTGAATGGAGCAGTACAAACAAACAAAAGCATACAGGGAAAAAAAAAATTAAAGTTTAAAGATTAACACGAATGTATCAGGAGTCTGACTTAACCACAAATAGATAATGCACACTTTTTGAAACATTTCTGAACTATTAAACATTTCTAAGAAGTTTAACTTACCTTAAAATGAAATTCAAGTTTAACCAGAAATGGAAAATTTACTGCTTGTAAAATTTTCTTTTCATTAAGTGTATGTTCTACTTGTTTTAGTTTCACAACCTATAATAGATACATAGAAAGTTGAAATATCTTTGAATTTATCATGCAATAAATAAGCTTAAATAAATTATTTATATAAATTATTACAAAGGCTGCAAAATAGAAACAAACATAAATAGTCTTTCAGTGTACATACTTTCTAACATAATAAGCATCTTTTTAATGTTCTGAATATGGCCAAAGAACCATCAAAATCACACATTATGGTGGACACTCAAAAATTTAGCTTCCTCCAGACACAGCACATGCCAAGTTTTTGAAAGTTATGCACATAGTGTAAGCAATCAGGAGTAATCTGTATTGTATTATGTATTCTATATTTGGCTTGTTTGTTTAGGGATTTATTAGGCGCATCGGCATCTATGGTCATAGTGTGGCTCTATACTTGGCAAACTCAGGTGAGCCAACAGCGTAATTTAATGCAGCCAGTCATATCAGAGACAAAAGATTGATTTTGCTGATGTGAATTTGGGAAAAGCTTTCGATTGCATAATAAAAGAGGTATGTTTTTTGCTAACTAAACAATCAAAAAATATTGTTAGAAATCACATGAATATTTTTTGTTAGATAACACAATAGCTCTGATCCCTAAACTCCACTGAGTGGGCGCATTATAGCCAAAGTTGCTTATGCGCCACGAAACCTCCACAACAACAATCCACTGAGTGACAGCTGTCAGCATTACACCAAAATCTGAGCCTGTACTGCCAGAATGATATGGTAAGCAACATATGCCTAAGAAATAAAGTTTGCAAGTTAAAATACTTCCTCAAGTATTGTGATGGTCTAATATTTTTTTAATATAAAGTATTAATGGTACTATATGATTTCAGAAATCAAACTGCCTTAAAAACTAAATACACAGTATAGTATTGTACTATTAAGCACTATACAGGCACTCCCCAGCTTACATAATACTCGACTTATGGAAATTCGACTTTACGTAAGTTTTTGCCAGCCGGTGCAAACTTAAAAAAAAAAAAAGCATCGTGGAAATGTATTTTGCACCCCATAGGAATAAATGGAGGTATCGTAAAAATATCATAATGTAAAAATTCATTCAAAGACCTGGGAAGTTGAAATTTTTGCTATATAACTAAGCTATTTATCTCTCTAAAAGGTCATTGTTATAACGGAAATTGCACTACACTTTCATCGTTATAAATTTTGAACACCTTTGTGATATTTTTCAAAACACATTTCTGCAGTTCACTAACATTATTTGAGATCATAAGAATAGCAAACTTTTACAATTAAAATTGAATGGAGCAGTACAAACAAACAAAAGCATTCAGGAAAAAAGATTTAAAGTTTAAAGATTAACATGAATGTATCAGGAGTCTGACTTAACCACAAATAGATAACGCACACTTTTTTAAACATTTCTGAACTATTAAACATTTCTAAGAAGTTTAACTTACCTTAAAATGAAATTCAAGTTTAACCAGAAATGGAAAATTTACTGCCTGTAAAATTGTCTTTTCATTAAGTAAGAAAATTTTACAAGCTTTAGGTATTAAAGTTGTCCCCTGACACCCGTCGTGTTATATCAAGTTTATGCTGTATTCAAAAAGTGCCATATTTTTGAATGCTGGATTTATGAGATTCTACTGTACATCAACATTTGCTATTCCCTAAAAAGTTTTGCTTTAACTCCTCTCTTCACACTAATGCATTCACTGCTGAAATTTTTCTCCTTCAATTTCTGATTGGTTGGCCACATTTTCAACATAAAGCATAGTGTAATGTTTAATACAGAAACATTGCAGCTCTATCCTTCTGAAGGATCTAAACTTTAATCAGAAATGTAAAGTGAACCTTGGTGAACTGAGAAAGGATGACTCCCTAGTCATCCTTCCTATTGACAAAGGCCAGTGAAACTATCACATTGAGATATGACCTTGACCTCTTCAACCATTAAGTTCACAGAATAGTCATTAACTCCATAAAAAGTGCACATAAGGTCCACAATTATGGTTTTAAGTTGGTATATAAAGTCTCAAGAAGCACCTACAAGCTGTATGCAATGGTCATCCAACTTTCCAGGTTTTACTGTCTACTCAAGACATTTTAAGATGCCATTCCTCTGTTCAATAACCTGTCTCTTGAATTTTTCTCTCACACCAAACTGTCAAGATACCTGGCAAAGACAATAACCAAGTTACAGGCCAAACAGTTTGTACCTCTGCCAACATCACTAAATTATACAATTCATCCTAGATTAGATCATAGTCTTTCCCATTCTGTCTGAACTGTCTAGGAAAGCACCAAGAGGCCTAAAAGAGTTTGAAACTTACTAGCAGAACAGACCACCTCTGATATGCTAGTTGTGCTTTCGTGATGATATTCATACTTATAATTGTAACCTCACACAAACAGATATCAGGAGTGCCATGGGCTCCCCATTTAGTGTCTCATCACAAACCTGGTTAAGGAGCACCCCGAAAATGCATTTTGACACTCTACACCACCTATCAGGGACAGGAAGTGCACCACTAGATGATGTGTTAGAGATCATCTCAAAGATGATATACTCTGCTAGCTAAGGCTGAACCAAACATGTAACTCAGAGTGAAGGAGAATGACAAAAATCTTCCATTCTTAACATCCTTCCTAAGAAGAAAAGCTGTTTCAATACAACTTTCAGAAGAAAGGTGTTGCTAAACCCAGTTTTATATTACAGTCACCTCTTACAGCACAAGACAAAATAGTCAGAGCTAAGGTAAACAGAACTTAAATCCCATGCAATAGCACAGAAAACCAAAGAGTGAGAACGGTGATGGAATTGAGCAGGATCTTGCAAAAGTCTGCATGCCATATTATGTCTTGTTTGCTTCCAGGTCTACCCAAACTACCTAGAAAAGCACCAAAAGTATTGACACCATGTTATCCAACATGCCAGAAGTTTGAAAGGCAGAAGCTCACCGTAAGGTCATCATCCTATATTATCAAGCATCTCAGAACACATTTCCAAGGTATCCAGAATCTATAGCACTCAGTACATTCTAGTTTCCTTTGAGAAATCCAGGACCTTCCTGCACAATGAGAAAACCAAACCATTTTCCTCATTTCAGCCATTATGGAACTATGTACTAGCATTTTCAACTATCAACCATATTGCTCCATAGCTGTTTTTAATCTTTTAAAACTGTTTAATTGATCTGTCTTTGATAAAACTCTATTAAAAATGCAGCATGTCTTTGTTAATAATTGATATCAGCCTTTCCTAATATTGTTTTAAAAGACAAAAAAAAAAAAAAAAAACCATGCTTTCATAAAATACTTCTATTCAATTTTTTTTTTTGAAGTTGCAAATGAATTTTCTGCCTGCCAGTTTAATACTGTTGTGACTGGCATTGACATTTACAAAACTTCCTCATTATCTAAATATACTGTAATATGTATTTTATATACATACAGTATTTTGTTTCCTTTAATAATTAAATAAAATAAATGGTCTTTCATTTCTCGCTGTCACTTGATTGATGCATAGTTGAGAGTTATTTGGAAAGGCAAGAACTTTTCACATTCCAATTGCTTGAAAAAATTCATTTTTTAGTATTAGTGTTGGTTAATAATTCAAGGAAGCAACCTCAAACAGCATCAGCAAAAAAAAAAAAATAAATAAATAAATAATAAATAAATAAAATAAAAAAAATTTAAAAAAATAAAAACACACTCCACATCACCACTCCATCCCCTTTAATAATTTGCTTAATCTTCTTCCTTAAATTTATTCATACTACTTCACCAAAAGAAATGCCCACACTATCTTGAAACCATTCTTCCTCAACTAAAATTCATGTTCCTTTTATGTGTTGTCTAAGCTATAGTATGGGTGCCATCAACATTTAGCTTGCTCAATCCATTCAGAGCCTTAAACACCTCAAACAGATCTCCGAACAGGCGTGTCTAGTTTCTATATGCTGAAATTTGCAGAACTGAAGTCTTCCTTGGTAGGCATATCCTTTTTTGTTCCCCCTCACTAATCTTGTTGCTCCACCCATCATCCATTTCTAAAAAATCCACATCATTCCTAAAATTTATCATTCCTAATACAACTGACAAACCTCCATGAGTTATCCAACCAATCCACCTGCAAAGCTCAGGGAACTTCATATCTGACTGCACAATTGCCCTCAAGTCTCTTTCATTATCTACTACCTTCAGTGTGGTACCACGCAGTTGATATGTTAATCTGAGGCACCTCCGTAGCCAGGTGGGCAGGAGCAGCAGTGCGTAGCACACGCTTCTTGATTAGACTGGGGTTCAAGCCCATCACCACCAAATACAGAGGATGCAGAAAGGTCAGGGAATGACCACTGCATATCCCTGGAGCAATATGGCCTTAGTTGCTAATGCTCCTAAAAAAAAACCAAATAACAATAACAAAATGTTAATCTGAATTTACCATTACTCATATGGAATAACTTTAATCTGTCAACATTAAACTTGAATTGCCATTTCTCAGTACATCTGCCTAATTTTTCCAGATCTTAATTACACCATGATTATTGTCATTCACTACCCTTCCAACCTATGTATCACTTGCGAATTTAAATATCAAGCCTGTTATGCTTTTAATATCATTTATAAATATTAAACACAACAATGTGTCCGGCACTTAGCCCTTGGGTACTCCACTAATAAACCTCTGTTAACTAGTCCAAGAAGGGCGCCTCCGTAGCCAGGTGGGAAGAAGCAGCAGTGCGTAGCACACGCTTCTTGATTAGACCGGGGTTCGAGCCCGTCACCACCAAATACGGGGGATGCGGAAAGGTCAGGGAATGACCACCGCATATCCCGGAGCAATATGGCCTTAGTTGCTAATGCTCCTAAAAACCAAATAACAAACAAACAAACAGTCCAAGAAGAGCCGAGCCCAACTGATAATAATTGTTTTCTCACAATCAACCAACCTTTTATCCACTGCTCTAATCTGTACAGCAGTCTTCATGTGGAATAGCGTGAAGTTTTACTGTAATTGGTTTATGATGTCAAAATTATTATTGTTTGCATTAATATCCTTTGTTACTGCATCATAGGATTCAATCAGATTTGTCAGACAAGATGGTCCCTTAAAAAATCCATGATGTGGATTTTTTAAGAGGTCCAGACGTGAGCCCCTGGATATGAATCTCCAGGGGCTCATATCTGGTGAGAATTGCAAACACATACACATTCTGACCTCTGGTGAGGTCAGAATGTGTATGTGTTTGCAATTCTGCCCAGGTACAATAGGAGTGATTATATGCTGAAAACCTTGTGGACTGACTCAAGACTTGAAACAAAGGGGGAATCTGCAAGGGTCAGGAAGGGGAGATTTTTTTTTTTTTTTTAATCAGCATGGCCCACATTTGTAGGTAGAAGGAATTTTTTTTTTTTTTTGTAGAGAGTATTCATTTGAACAACGGTAGTGCAAGGATTTTTGCCAGTATCACTGAGGATACCTTAAGTGTTCAGGAAAAATGCTAGTGGAGGGGGGGGGGGGGGGGGAAGAAGGGTAATACAGATCTACATTTATCTGATGACTGAGGTCAAAGTAATGCTTGCACTCTGCTCGTAACAGGGAAAAGGGTAATACAAATCCACGTTTATCTGATGATTAGGATCAAAGTAATACTTGCACTCACCTCAAAAATTCTTGTTCTGCCTTCATTGACAAGGTGTTCTAAGGGTAGCAACGTTTCAAATGAGCAGGAAGATAAAACAAGCCTAAATAATTTCAAGGGGTGTATCAGGGTACTAAACTATAAAAGAATATTTAATCTTAACTGTGTCTACAGTAATGTCAGGAGCATTGTCAATAAAATGGCCGAATTTGGACTCTCGTCAGGACAATTAATGCTGACAGACATAATAGAACTAACTGAAATATGGTGTCACCCAGAAATTGGGGATGATGAGTTGCACTGGTATGTATAATGTATTTAAGAAATATATATCTTTCCTAAATACATTATACATAAGAAAGGAGAAGTGGTGGGGTCATGCTTTTTATCAAAAGCAGCCGAGTGTGAAAAGAGCTTTTGCTGAGTCACTTTGAAACAGGGTATAATAAGAGTTAGAATAATTTACAGACTAGAACACTGTTAAGAGTATGATGACTGTCTCTACACGCAAATGGAATGGGCAAGTCAACAAGTGTGAATGTCTTATTACGGGTTTGTTTGTTTGTTATCTGGTTTTCAGGAGCATAGCAACTAAAGCCATATTTCTCCGGGAATATGCGGTGGTCATTCCCTGACCTTTCCGCATCCTCCGTATTTGGTGGTGACACTTATTACGGGTAACTTTAATGTGCCTCTATTTGATTTGAATACGTGGGAGAGAAACTCAACATGGGAAACAAAATTTTTAAATAAACTAGATGATTATTGTGTATCAGTATGTTAGAGAAAATACAAGGGGTGAGAATATTTTTGCCTCATCATTATCATTACATCTTATGTAATTATGTCATTAATTTACATAGGATTAATGTCTTATGTAAATTAACGGCACCCTATAGCATTTAATGTCATCTTGTTTTGTTCTTTAATGTCTTATGTTATTTAATGTTTTTTTAACATCTCTTAGCTGTAAACCCCTGGCTTTTTGGCCATGAAGGGAAAGTGCAACACTATTAACCCTGTAACCAGTTACAATCAAATGTTGTTGCAATAAAGATTCTCTCTCACAAATCAGTTGACATGGCTAAAGTACAGGAACCACTGGCAGGTAGTAATTATGCAATCGTTAGTTGGAAGATGAAGAAAGACAAAGCAGTTAAAGGTAGGCATTTTAATTTCAGAAGAGGGGACTATGACATTTTAAGGCACTTTATGGCATCTATTAATTAGAAGATTTCAGAGGGGGGGGAGCATATACATTTGAATTATGGAATATCTATAAAATAAAAATAATAGAAACCATGAATATATATATAACATCATGTATATATAACAATAGAAATATGGAGCTGGCCAACCTAACAGAGCAGAAAACGAGATAGTATGTGAAAGTTACAGAGTGATGAAAAGTACTGAAACCTACAACAGCTACAAGTTAATCTGTAAGAGTACCACAAATAAGGTTAGGGAGGCGAATACTGAGTACAAGAAAGCACCAGCTAAGAGAGCAAAGCATGGGGACAAGGAATTTTTTGTGTATGCGAATACAAAGAGTCAAAAAAAAATGAATCACGTAGGACCCTTGTGTATTGGTATAGCAAAGTCTTAGCTAACCCAGCTGATGTTGCTGATGAATTGAATAGGCGCTTTGCATCGGTCTTTACTGATGAAAGACCCTTCATGCTGAAGAGAGGCTGTGCAAATGAGTTTGAGTCATATAAAATTAGTGATTTCAAAATTACTGATGACTGTTTAGTAGAAAAACTTTTGAGCATAAAGGCAAGTAAGGCTCCCAGAGCTGATGGCACATATCCAGTAATTTTGAAGGAGATGGCCAGAGAGTTTATCACACCAGTGAGGTTAATTATGAGGGCATCACTGGACTTTGGAGCGATTTTTTGGATTAGAGAAGCACCAACGTATCACCAATACATACAGGTGGTTCTAAGAGTGAAGTTTGGTAACTACAGATCAGTTAGTCTGACTTTGATAGTAGGAAAGTCTTAGACACTATGATTAAGAGTGCAAGGACATTTTGAAAGAAATGGAATTCTAAAGGACACACAACATGGTGTTGTTAAAGTAAAATCATGTTTAACTAACCCAGTAAGTTATTTTGACACAATCACTCATGAGCTGGATGTAGAGAACAATTTAAATATTATTTATTTGGATTTTAGCAAAGCATTAGACTCAGAGTCACTCATGAGAGGTTACTGTATATGCTAAAACATGAAGAATAACTGGAAAGATTCTAAGATGGATTGCAACAGGTGACTGCAGGGCAGAGGGTTATGATGAATGAATATTCTTAGATTAGTGTAACTTAAGTGGAATCCCCCAAGGATTAGTTCTTGGACTGCTGTTGTTTCTGATTTTCATAAAATCATTGATGAAGGGCGTGATGTCAAAATTTGCAGATGATGTAAAGATTGGGAGAGTCGTTAATGACCAGTGCCAGGCAGCAAAACTCCTTCAGAATGACTTGAGCAGGTTTCAAGAATGGTCAGTAAAGTGTCAGCTATGTTTCACAATTGGGAAACAGCAACTCCACAATAAATTATACACTTGGTGAGGTGGAATTAAAAACTGTAGAAGAAGAAACGGAATTATGATATGGGCTGACATGAAGTTTTCTGAGCAGTGTAAACAGGTGGCCAGGAAAGCCCATGGTGTCCTATCAATTAGTTATCAAACATTATCCTGTAGAGATAGGGAGGTTATAATCCGACTCTATAAGACTGTATTTGGAATACTGTGTCTAAGTATGGAGACCTCATCTGAAAAAGACATTGAGCTTCTCTTAAGGGTCCAAAAACAGGCACCATATGGAAACTGGGCAACTTTACAAGAAAGACTTTGATTATGTGAGTTAGAGAGCTTGGCAACTAAGCACCTTAGAGGGGATATGATTGAGGTTTATAAGGCTTTGAGAGCAATTAGTAAAATGAATGAAGGTGGAATTTTCACTGTTATAAAGAACTGCAGCATGAAGGGCCATAAATTCAAATTACAGGAGAAGAATTTAGACTAGACTGTAAGAAGTTTTCTTTTAACCAGCGAGTTGTTGACTAATAGAACAATTTGCTTCTAGTAATTGAGGCTGACAATATGAATTTGAATCAATTCAATGGTCAACTGGATAGTTACCTACATGAGCAGGGAAGTACATAATTTGTATTTTCTTTTTTTTTTTGGCTGGAGCAGCAAAAGCCTGTGACTTCCTTACACTGACTATACTAATCTTAATACTAAGTACAAATTTCATCATCAGAAATGCCAACATTCTTGGTGCCCCACCATTCAACTGAAAAAGGACTAAAATAAAAAATAAAATTCTGCATGCACTTAATAACTCAATATAAACATCAATAAACATGGCTTTAGCTTTTCAGATTTTTTAAATGAAATGTAAATAGATGGTAACACAATAATTGCATCAGTACAGCTGGAAAACAAATTCTGTAACCTGAAATGTTGATGGATGCACTGGGCATGACATTGGATTGAAATGTAATTTTATGATGTTGCACCCGGCATGACATTGGACTGCAAAGACTTAATGTTATCGAATGTTATGACTATTTCAGAGATCAACAGTGCTTCCCAGTTTATTAACATTGATGAACCATCTAAAATTCAAAACAGGTTTAAATATTTGTATATGCAATACTGCAAATGTAAAAATAGCATTTTGATGTGGGTTTCTGGGATGTTAACCTAGAAACCACACATCAGGCGGTAAATCAGCGTCTCACATCAGTGCCATAACCTGGCTTTTGGTTCATCCCACAATGCCAGTTCTGCGTACCAAAAGTGGCCCACTGGACATTCACATCCTTTCGTCCAGACTTCGAGTCAAGCAAGCCAGACTTCTCACGCATTTAAAGTTTGAGAATAGGTTGAGGCTATTTTGACCCCAGGGCCTTTAACATCACACTACACCTACATTAAATGCAACTTAACACATTTTCTTATAATTTAAACACCCAGGTGGCAGACAATGTGGTGCCAACGTTTGGACTTGGTCAACAATACTAACACCAAAATAAACATAATACAGTAAACTCTGTAAAATCCAACACTTTTACAATCCAGAAATATTAAGAAAGCAATCTAGCACTTATATCAATGATTGCATTTGTCTTTAAGAATCCATGCAAAAAAAGGGTGATATTTGTTTCTTTATGAGTTGCTTGCAGGGTTATCTTGTCCTTTAATCTATTTTTTAATTAATTATTATTTTATTTTTTTTTTCAGCCAGCAGGATTTAAACTGCAAAGAGAGCACAATGGTTTTAATTCTCACAAAAGAACAAGCTTGCCTTTGCAACAAATTGCCTTGGTATTGTACTATTAGACAGCAGGTGGTTTTTAGTGGCAACATGTAGACAAAACAAGAAGTTGTTTGACGCAACATGACAGGCAGTAAATCAGCTTTCAAAGTTTCAATATAGCTAATACTACCTGTTGAAAGTAATGCAATACCAGACAACTTGTTACAAAGGCAAGTTTCTTCTGCTGTGAGAATTAAGACCATCACAATAGTGTGAATCAATTACATGGATAGCTATTTAATTGAAATCCTACTGGCCACGAAAACAAATTAGCATTAGTTGAGGCATATGATGCAAGAAAGCAAGCATATATAGAGCATCAGTCAAAAAAAAAAAACCTTCCCATTTCACCCCCATCCAGTCACTCCAAATGTTTGTCTAATTCAGCCTTAAATTTATTTAAGCTATCAATTTCCACAAAAACAGATGGAAGTCTGTTCCAGCAATCAACTACCCGCTAGCTAAAGGCAAACTTCCACACATCTATTCTACAATTGTCTTTCCTCAATTTGAATCTACGACCCCTCAGGTTCTTAATCTTAGCACGTGGAAGTATCCCCTCAGCAGCACTGAACCTGCTCAAACCATTAAAGGCCTTGTACACCTCAATCAGATCACCTCGCAGGTACCTAGTCTCCAGATGCTGTAACTTACAGAATTTAAGCCTCTCCTGGTAAGAGAATCCCTTTGTTCCTCTCACCAATCTCGTTGCTCTTCTCTGTACTTGTTCTAGCAACTCTACATCCTTCCTAAAATGAGGCCTCCAGAGCTGTACGCAGTACTCAAGGTGTGGACTGACCATTGCCTTATTATACCTTATACAAAGGTATAATTACCTCCTTGTCTCTGCTAGCAAAATTCATTTGTCCGCCACTGCTACAGTGGCAGACCAAAAAGCTGCATCACTTGTGAATTTTGCAAATAATGTGTTTTGCGCTGCATTGCGGGTTGCAAAAATGTTCGAAATGCATTTGTTAGATGGATATATATCTTTGTGAATGAAATCCAATAAAAAGACCACCTGATATACCTAATTGCCATAAATACCTTCCCATAGGGTAAAATGTGTAATTAATGGAAATAAGAGAAATCATGCAAATGGCAATCATGACAACCAAACATACATTTTATTGCATTTACGTGTAAAAACTGAAATGACAAGTTAACGTAATAGTATTATGTACTGTAAATCAGCAATATAAGTCCTTAATATTTTGTTGTTCCTCCTCACACTGCAATTACAGCCTTTCAACGGTCTAGCATAGAGTTAATCAACTTCTGGATATACGGTTGCCCAATCTTGTGGTACCACATCCTTACAATGCTCTCCTGAAGCTGAATCTTACTTATTGGCTTCTTCTGAGCAAGTTTAGATTGCATTATATATCAGCAATTTTCAACAGGGTTCAAATCTCGACTGTTGCTGGGCCAGTCCAATACTGTAATGCCAGAATTTCAGAGGTATGATTGCACCCTAAGGGAGAAAAATGAGGGAAAACATTGGTGTATGTTTTAAGCCTTATAAGACAAGAAGACAAACTCATCATTAAATCTAAATAGCATAAGACTTACCAATTTTGCTGTGTGGCAAGGTGCTGAGTCCTGTTGAAAAATACAGTTTTGGATGCCTGTGTGGCAATCCCTAATAATGGGTTTCAGGCACTCCAAGGTAGCAGTATAGGTTTCTGCATTCACTGTTCCATTAATAAATAATTCACCCCATCCCTTTGCTTGTTATGCATTCCCAGACCATCTGACTGGCGGGTCATCTAACTTTACAGTCGGTATTATGCAGTCAGGATGGTATACCTCCGATTTTCGTCTTCTGGCATATCGCTTCCCATCCGAGCCATGCAGATTGAATTTTGATTCATCGGAAAAGATGATGGTGTCTCATTGTTCTTTTGTCCGTGAAACATGCGTTTAACCCAAGGAAATCGCATCTTCCTCATTTTTTGGGTCAATAAAGGCTTCTTCTTAGGCCGATAGGCATGCAGACCACATTCTAAAAGCCATCTTTGGATAGTTCATGCACTTGTTTCAACACCAGAGGCCATCTCAAAGTCCAGTTTTAGATCAGGAGCACTAGCATGGCGATTACGAGGGTGTAGCTGTTTCAAATATCAACCTTGGGAAGGGAAAGTCACTTTCTTATGGCCTTATCCAGGTCTTCTCTTCACGTCACCGGTTTCATGCTTTAATTTTAGCACCCGGGATACTTTTGACTGGTGGCAGCATATTTTATATAGCACACATAGAAAGCCCGCCCCGGGACAGAGCAACAGCTATGCTTTTTTCTTTTTCTTGGTGTCAACAGAACACATGGAGCCATGCTTACACGTCAGAAAAACAGGACACTAATTAGCAAGTATGCCCTTTCAACGCCGTATTTATAGACACGGCTGATGCAATACCTTGCAATACTTTTACTTTGCGACAAACAAAATGACAGTAATCAAACAATATCTTATCATTTCGCTACAAATGTTACTTTTTTAAAGGTTATGCTGTTTTTTTGTCCGCCACTGTGTCATTAACAAAACCCCATGACCTGCTCTGGTAGCCCATCTGCACTGTTCAGAGAACTTCATATCTGGCTGCACAATTACCCCCAGGTCTGTTTCATTCTCCAACTTGCTGAGTGTAGTACCACAGTTGGTACGTTTCTTGGGGAGAAAAAAAAAAAAAAATGCTCTTCTTTATACTCCGGTACGACAACCATGTCAGTGGAGTTTACAATAAATTAATCAATACAAATGTTAATCGTATTTAGCAGTCAATGGGCTTGAACCTCGGGCCTCTTGGGTTACTGCTACCCATATACAGTACTTTGTATTTGTCAATATTAAACTTCAGTTGCCACTTCTCAGCCCATCTACCTAACTTTTCTAGATCCTGTTGCAGTAGCATACTGTCTTTACTATCATTAACAACCCTGCTATCCATTGTATCATCTGCAAACTTGGCCATTAAGCCTGATATAACTTCTTTGATATCCTTATTAAATACAGAAAACAACAATGGGCCCAGCAAAGAACCCTGGTGGACTTCACTAATAACATTAATCCACGTATAGCAGTTTCCATTTATTACTGCTCTCTGCCGTCTCCCACTCAGCCATCCCTTTATCCATTGCAGCAACTTGCTCTTAATGCCATACCACTCCAATTTGTACAGAAGTCTTACATGTGTAATAGTATCAAAATCTTTCCTGAAATCCAAGGATATGATATCAAAATTATTTTTTGCATCCAGTTCCTTTGTGACCACATCGTAGTATCCAATAAAATTGGTCAGAGAAGACTTCCCCTTAACAAAAGCATGCTGTCTGATATATTACTGCAGTCTTGTCAAGGTGATCCTGCATAACTTCTTTAACCAGTGACTCCATTATTTTCCCCAGAACAGAAGTTAAACTAACAGGTCTATAAGTATTTGTGTCACCCTTTGCACCCCCTTTGAATTGAGGATACATTTGCACATCTCCAGTCCATGGGGACATCCCCTGAATCTAAGGATGCTCTCTTAATTATGTCTAAGGGTTTGCTTACTTCCCTCGCTGCCTCCTGCAATATAACTGGACAGATTCAATCTGCTCAAGGTGCCTTTTTCATGTTTAACTTCAACAACTTCTCCACTTTGCTCTCGGTTATTACAAAATCATTTAGCTCCCTGTTAGAGTTTATTACACTTCTGTCCTCCCCCTCCTTACAGAATTCCTCATGTGAATGTAGATGCAAAATGCTCATTAAGTTTGTCAGCTAACTGAGCAGGATCATCAATAGTCGAACCACCAACATCAAGTGGACCAATCTGATCCATCCCCTCCCTTCTAGAGTTTACATAAGTAAAGAAGTTTTTGTTGTTTTTCTTTGCATTCTTTGGAAATGATTTCTCATAATCAGCCTTTGCTTGCCTAACCTCCTTTGTGACTTGATTACTGACTAGCTTATATCTGCTATAGGCTTCTGTGTCACCTGCTAATATATATTCATCTCATGCAATTTTCTTCTGTGCCACGAGCCTCATTAGTTCATCTGACATCCATTTAGGCCTAAATCTTGAACAGTATTTCTTAGTTGGTATGAAAAGTCTATTAGCCTCCAAGATTAATTCCCTGAAGGCCTCCCATTTAGAATTCACTGTTTTTTAACATTATTAGTTGCTCCCACTGTATAGAATTCAAAACTGCCTGAGACCACTGTAGTCACCTTTACAAAAACAAAAACCCTTCCCTTTACCCTTGATGGTAGTTACATCTTTAAGCAAATCCCACATCAGTAGACTGATCACTGATCAATGTTGAGCACGCTGAATTCTGATGGGATCCTACCACTTGTTCAGATTACAAACCTAAGGGGGCATAAATTCAAATTAAGAAAGGACAGATGTAGAATAGATGTGCGGAAATTTGCCTTTAGCCAGCGGATGGTTAATTGCTGGAACAAACTTCCATCTGTCATTGTGGAAGTTGATAGGTTGAATAAATTTAAGGAGGAACTGGACAGGCATTTGGAGGGAATGGTGTGATTTTTTTTTTTTTTGGCTGATGCTGCATAAGCTCATACACTTGCTTTCTTGCATCACATGCCACTACTACTACTACAACATAGTGGTTCCTTTATCTGCAAATTTCTAATGCATGAGTCATCACTGCTGATAATCAGATCAAGAGTATTACCCCCTCTGGTTGCTCCTCGAACATGTTCCTGTAGAAAACAATCCTCCAGGAAATCCACGAAAGTCTTGCTAGCATGCGAGTGACCAACCCACAAATTCCAATCTATATGTGGGAAGTTAAAATCCCACATTTCAAGACATTCTGATGTACTGGCCCACCCTATTTCTCTGCACAATTGTTCATTGTACTCATCAGAGTCATTAGGCATATAACACACACTCTTACCTTCATTTTTGCTTTCCCAGTGTTTACGTCACACCAAACTGACTCAACATTGCACTGTCCACCCACGTCAACTGGATGCACTTACTTAGATTTTATGTTTCTTAACTAACGCAGCATAAATCCCTCCTCCCTTCCTACCCTGTATACCCTTTCTGTACACACTGTACTCCCCAAATTCCAATTCTACACTGCTTATATCTGTCTTTGATGCCTCGATCAGCACTTCAAATTCATCAAATTTATTTACTATACTTCTAGCATTGGTGTATGTGCAAGTATACATGCACGGGTTCTTACGCTTAATTACCCTAACACAGTCCATGTATTTACTTGTTCAATGATGACCCCCAGCAGCTCTTGAAATCCCCAACAACTTGCTCTCTAGGCTGCTGCTCATTACAATCGAAGCAGTGCAAGAATCACTTTCGCCTCCGTCTGCGGCTACTGTTAATCTTTTAGTCTGTGAATCCCCCAAGCTAACAGTTTTCCGACCCACCTAACACTGCCTCGATAGCATCAGCAAATATCCTTGTACCTTTTCTATTCAAGTGTATCCCATCCCTGTAGAAGAACTCTCCTTTCAGCAAGCACAGACTACACTGGAAAAAATTGTACCTGGTGAGCCTTGCACAGGCTCACGGGGTACAATTGTGTGGGCCCCTCCAGGGGCGAATTGATTGACAAGGCCCTCATCATGTATTCCCTCTTATCGTGTCTGGGCAGAATTGCAGACACTCAAATTCAACCCTAACTCGCAACGTTTTTTCAACATTGACCTGTACTTGTTAATTAAATCTGCAAATCTCTTACTCTTGAGGTCATTAGTGCCAATGTGTACAACAATATCACCTTATGTGCCCTTAAAAGATGATATCTGCTCTACAACATCATCGACTTTTGCCCCTGGCAAACATACCCTGGTACTGTCCCACCTATTCTTTCTGCATAATATATTCCCCGACTCCCTCACAACAGAGTCACCAACAATAACTAGTTCCTGTGGGACCAGCGCGTTCTGCCTTGAAGATTGCTGCTGTGTTGCCTTATGCACAGGAGTGAGCTCTGGTGCTGATTTAGGCAGCTGAGAGCTTGATGGGTGCTCTTATTAATTTCCTCGAGGGCATCTACCCTACACCTCAAACTCTCATTGACTCCCATCACAACGCTGAGTTGGCACCTAATTTTCTCACACTCTCTGAACCTAGCACACACAAAGATATCCTCCTTGGCTAGATCATGTCCTGTTCTAGACAGGTCCGCAAACATTTCACATTTCGCAAATTTTTTTAGACTGTGATGCATTGGAAAATCGCCCCCTTCGGTTCTCCCCAAGCCACAGTACTCTGGCTAATCTGTGAGTGCTGGTTTGCTGCTCTAGTCTGGGTCATGATTCTGTTTAAGTACAATTTAATTGACAATACTATACTATACTAAGCTAAAAGATTTCTAATAAAGTGCTATGTGTTTCACTATCTAGTTTTATGTTAAACCTTATGCTATCTTAAATTATATATTAAACTATAAAATATAATTAAATAATATAAAATAATATAAAATATAATAAAAAAATAGGTTTAAAATATATTAAACCTTATATATTTTGTTAAAACGAAAACAAGTTACAAACAGTAAATCTATGGACACTAAGTATTAACTTTCAAAATTTCTATCTAAATTCAAAATAAACCAAGGAGCTTGACTAGGACTATAAGCTACTTATAGAAAATAGTATGAACCAGAGCCAGAATGCTCAATACGTTCTACGTTGATATCAATATTTGTAAGAGAAGCTTACTTCAATATGATATGTAGAACACTTCCATATGATACTCTCCACAATTTTGTTAAAACGAAAACAATTAAAAAAAAATCGAAAATCTTACATTACAGTAAGAAATAATTAAAAATCAAACAAACAATTAAAAATCAATTTAATGCAATTAAAAATTAAGTAAAAAATTAATTTAATGAAAAAAATTGGAAAACTATTTTCGTTCCTGAAGCTGACAATGCTTTTCGACCGTGTGTCACGATCACAGGCTGTGATCGTGACACACGTTTGAAAATCATTGTCAGCTCTGTGGGTGATAGATTTTAAAGAGTTTACTAAATATGCTTTCTTGTAAATGTCAGTGATTCCTTGTTTCTGTTTTTGTGGTGTAAAATTTCCACAAGGGTGTAGCAGAAGGAATCAGGATTTCTGACACTGTTGATGTGATATTATCTTTAAAAAAAATAAATAAAAAAAAAAAATAAAAGTTACAATAATAAAAACATGTATTAATGATAAATTAACTATTAAAGCATTCACAACACTTCTTTCATTGCTATGAAATACAATTTGTGATATTGTGATATATTCTATATATCAATTTGGTGCACTATAGCTGTTGCCAGGTTTTTAAAGTCTGATGTGTAGAGAAAAAGATGACTGTGGTTACAGCTAATCCCATCAAATCGGAAACAAAACTGTACTCAGTTTTCATTCAGTAAAAATCACGTATACCAATGCTACTGGGGCAAGCCTTTTACTCCAAAAATCAAAATTTTTTGATTAATTGTCTTATCAATATCAGTTGTACAAAATTTTATTATAAAGAATATGCAATTTGTGGCCCCCAGTATTTTATTTGCATCTGTGATGCTAAATACACACTACTGATACAGATGCCAAAATAACAGTTGTTAAGCATATTTACACTTTGCAACATGGAAACCTGAGTTGGAATCTACATACAGCTTTATCAAGATATTAATTTCTGAATTTCCTGGTAAACATTATTTCAGAAGAATTACTTTAACATTCTGTAATAACTGTACATATGATTTACGCAGATAAGGGTTGTTTTATGCCACTTCTCATTAGGTGTAATAGCAGCTACAACTGGTGTTTTTTATTACTGACTACAGTTTGAAATCTTTATTGGTAAAATTCACTGAAGTTACAGGGATGCGACATATCTCTGTATAAGTAAACTTCTATTTTTTGCTTGAAAATTTGTTCTTAATCATCTTTTCACCATACAAATTGGTCCTCTCTTTTTTTTCAGTCACCTTTTGCACCAAATAAGTAGTTACTTGTGAACCAATGAACTTATCAAAAAAATGTCATCTTTTGAAAGGGGCCAACCTGACCATTTTTTCAAGTATTAAAATCTAGATCTAATAAAGTACACAGTACACAGTTTAACAAAAAGTGAAAGTAAAGAGCAAAAGTGAGAGATCAGCCAAGGTTGATAAATAGGGTAAAGAAAATACATCAATTCATAATAGAATAGGAACAGTTTCATACAGATTAAACATAAATTTAGAAATTAAGCAATGGAAAAAATATGGTCAATCAAATTAACAGCAACAAAAGAATTAGCATCAGTATATATTCATAATGTAGGAAATAAGTAAAAAGTAAGCCGTGAAGGAAAGTTAAGGAGTAGCTGTACATTGCATCATGACAGCCCAGAAGAAAGTTTGGAATTAAATACTTTCTAATTCCTACCTTTCTTCAAGTTTTTTAGCAAATTAATAATGAACTATTGCAGCAAATACCTTTTGTTTGTCAAGGATCTTCATAGCATAGTAGTCTTTCGTTGTCTTATACTGAACAAGCATAACTCTACCAAATGACCCTGTTCCCAGCGTTTTTATCCTATCAAAATCATCAAGGGCGGCTGTATTCTGTTAAAAGATAATTAAATAATTAAATTTTTTATAAACAAAACATATCTAGTTTATGAAATGTTGATCTAATGAAATTAAATTTAATTTATTTAGATCAAAATTAGTATTAAATTAAGGTCTCAACCTTTACACTTGTTTCTACAAGAAGACAGATTTCAGTATATGCTAAAAATAAATAACCTCATCAGCACAAAGAGCTATGCAATAGGAATAAAAAAAAACCAAATATCTTCCTAAATGGAACTATTCTTACTGAAGTTCATGAAGTTAATTTCCTAGGGATAACTCTTGATCAATACCTCAATTTACAATTAAGTATTCAACATTTAGGACGGAATATGCTCTATGCATTTTAACTGGTGAAATTGGATCTAACTAATCTCTGTGGTAAAATCTTATTAAAATACCAAAAACTGCATGTTCTACCTGTCATCACGTACTATGCTCCCTTTTAGTTATCAGCCTCTGGGACTTCTCTCCATATGCTACTTGGTATAGAATACAGGGTTCCATGGTGGGGCAATGGAAAAGATAGTGTCGCCTTCTCTTCTTGCCCCAAAATTTCAGAATGATTCTGATAGTGCATCATTTAAATACATTATTCTGGAAACTTTTTTAACAATATTTCAGGCACTACTGATCAGGTTGAAGTCTGGATGCTTGTTGCCATTTGTCCCAGCTTATTTTCTAACTAAACAGTTCAAGAAATCAGGCACATATTACAAGGTAAAGGCAGATAAGTACACTGATCAAGACAGTGAATGCAGAAAAATGCCATAAAATACCATAAAAAAATACAAGGAACTGCTACAATAATAGCAATCTTGAATTATGCTAGTTGTGTCACAGCTAATAAACCTTTGGATTTTTTTCCGACTTTTAATTGTTTATTATTTATTTTTAATTATCATTAATATTCAACTATTCAACTATTCAACACACACACACACACACACACACACACACACACACACACACACACACACACACACACACACACACACACACACACACTTCAATTATAATTCAACTGAATTATAATTATGAGTTTTCCAATATCATGTGGGTACTGTAGAGGGGGGGGTAAAAACTAATGCATATAAATGTGTTTAAATATTAATCTGTTCATATTTCAATTTGACAGGGAAACAGTGAGATTATTACCAAAATTCAAACTAACCCTTCTGAAGGTTCTACCTTTTCTCAGCGGCTTATTATCTAATTCGTTACTTTTATTATATTTTTTTGATACAATAATATTGAACATTTATTCAGTTTCATCAATTTGTGAATCTGAATTCTAAAGAATTTCTTAAATTTCAGCTTAAGTCCACAGTGGACAATTGTGGCTAACAGATGTGCATTCCTCTGCAAACTGCAAAGCAATTTTCATGCTGCCATCTATTATTATTTGTTTACTATTACTTAAATACATAAAAAAGATGGTAGCAAGTATTGTAGATTTCAAGATAATTCATACATAAACAGATGCTACGTTGAAATAAACTTGAAACTTAAAACATATACTCATATATCAGGCTTATTGTCTAAGTTTGCAGATGATACAAAGGTTGGAAGGGTGGTTAATGACAGTAATCACATATTATTCAGACAGTAATTAGTATGTCAAATATTTGTACATAAACAGATGCTATGCTGGAATAAACTTGAAAATGTATATTCATATATCAGGCTTATTTTCTAAGTTTGCAGATGGTAAAGGTGGTTAATGACAGTAATCAGGGTGAGCTACTGCAGCAAGATTAAAATTTAACACTAAAAAATGAAAGGTAATGGATAAGGGTAACAGTAATCACAGATTAACTCACCAACTGTGTGGTATTACACTTAAGTGGAAAATAAAAAAGACCTGGGGGTAATTATGCAGTCAGATATGAAGTTCTCGGAGCAGTGCAAACAGGCGTTCAAGGCAACTCATCAGGTTTTGTAAATGATATACAGGTACTTTGCTAGCAAAGATAACAAAGTGATTATCCCTTTGTACAAGGTCATGATTTGGCAGCATCTAGTGTACACCAGGCTTGGAGGCCTCATTTTAAGAAGGACGTAGATCTGCTGAAATGGGTGCAGAAGGGAAACGAGATTGGTGAAGGGAACAAAAAGGGTGCTCTTCTCAAAAAAGACTTCAGTTCTGCAAATTGCAGCATCTAAAGACTAGGCACCTGCAAGGAGATCTGACTGAGGTGTTTAAGGTGTTGAATGGATTGAGTAAGCTCAATGCTGATGGCATCCTTCCTCTTGCTCAGATTGTGCACATGAAGAGGGGGCATAAACTCAAATTGAGGAAGGATGATTGCAGGATAGATGTGCAGAAGTTTGCCATTAGACAAATTCTTGGAGGGGATGGATGGGTGAGGCAGATAGGGTTTGTTTTTTTTTTTTTGACCGAAGTTCTATAAACTTGCTTTCTTGCATCATTTGCCACTACTAATACTAAAACTATACATGTGTGTGTGTGTGTTCGTTTTTTTTTTTTTTTTTTTTGTTAGTTGTTGGTGCATCAGCTTCTGTGGCCATAATGCACCTCCCAAAGTTTTTGCATTTTACTCTGATCCAAGCCTGAGGCGGGATTCGAACCCACGACCTTTGGGTTGCCAAGCAGGCACTTTACCCGCCTGGCTAGCCCAGTCGGTGTGTGTGTATGTGCGCGCGCGCAGGCTTTATATTAGCAAAGTCTATCTAATACTTTGTATGGCCAGTTTTTGCCCATAATACAGACCTACAACCTACCATGGACTTGACCTCATTGCAGCTCTGCTGCCAACGCCACAGGCTATACCTGTGCTCACTTGCACAGTACTTTCTTTCCACTTCCCTGGGGGGGGGGGGGGAAGTAGAGGGTTTCAGTGTCTCTTCCCCTCCTCGCCCTCCTTTTCCTCCTGGTGGGACATGAGCCTGCCCCACTGACCACAGGGGCCACCTCCTCTATCGACCCCTTACTTCCTATTTCCTCCCCCTAGCCTTCAGTCTCTTCCTTACTCTGTTCACTTTCACAGCGTAACCCCCACATAGTCTAAATTTAAATTTAAAATTTTGACCTGGGGTTGCCATCCCTATTGGCTCCATATTTCTGACTTTCCCCCCTGTCTTCAGTCTCCCCCCCCTACTCTGCCTAAACACTAGCAAATGCCCCATACGATGTCAAAATTTAAAAAAAAAAAAATTGTCAAAATTCCAAATGCATACGAAAACCCCTTTCGGCCTAACCTTTCAGCGACTACTTCCCAATACTATTAAATTATTATTTTTTTTTTTATTTCATTTTATTTTTTTATTTATTTTTTATTTTTTTATTTATTTATTATTACTATTTTTTTTTTTTTTTTTTTATAGGTCCTTGCCACTGAAATCTCAGGAAATTAGGTGGCAGGACCTGCCAGAGTAAAACTTAAAATTACTGGGTACCTGGTCTGCCTCCATGAGGCATAGTGTGGACAACATTAGGCTCCAGCAGGGGTCTAGCGGCTAAATGGCCAGAACAACAAAGCACAACACTACACTTACAAAATCCATACACCTTTAAATCTCTGGCCTTCCCAGTGAACTGGTACACCTACAATGAAAGCAACACGGAGATGGGGGGAAACCCCTGGTGCCGTTAGACACAAACACACTATACACTATAATACAGACCTTACATATACTCAACCTGGCATATACTCAACAAGGTGTTGCAGGGTATCTTATAAGAGTGCTACCCATGCATTGCACAATATGTTCAGTAATGCCTGCACATTGTCAAGCGGTTGGTGGTAATATTGAATGTCCTTTTCCAGTAGGTCACAAATATGCTCAACTGGGTTGAGATTAGGTGAGTTAGGTAGCTATGGGAGGATGGAGAATTTATCATGTTCTCGAAACCAGTTACCAACCTGCTGCAGCCGTGTGCAGTGGCTTGTTGATATACGTTGGAGTTGTCTGGATATACTGTCATCATGAAGGGATGCACATAGTCGGCAAAAACAGAAAGGTAGGTGCTCCTATCGAGCCGTTGATTAAGAGTGATTAGAGTATGCCAGGCATGCTACAAAAACAGTCCTTAAACCATAATACCACTGCTTCCAACCTGCTCAACACCAACAGAGCATGGAGGCGCCATTGTCTCATGTTGCTTTCTCCAAATGTGGATATACCCATCAACATGCTAGAACTGGAAACAGGATTCATTAGGCCAGGGGTCAGATTTCCACATGGTGGTCCAGTGTTGGTGCTGACATGCCCATGCAAGGTGCAGTTTCTTGTGTCTTGCAATTACAATGGATACCTGTAATGACTACTGACTGCCACCGACTATATGAGATAATGTCCAGCCCATAGTACATGTGGATATTAGTCTTTCTATTCCTACACTGTCCTGGATGGAGATGAGCTGCTGTGCTGTGTCACTGTTACTTTAATAAATGACAACACAATCCTCACCACGAGCATCAATGACATGTGGCTGTCCCAGATGTGACCTTTGGTGGGGTTGTTGACTGGTGGTGAGGGAGTAATGGTAGAATCGTGACACTACAGAATGGGAGCACTTAACCATGTTGGCTGTTGCAAGATAGTAGCACCTGCACGTCTTGCCTCTACAATCATTCCACATTCAAAGTAAGAAAGATCTCGATTGTTCTTGCAAACTCACAAAAACTGATCACCATGTGTGTGAACTACAATCTTATATTATTTGTTCTCAACTTTAAGCCTTTCCCAGTGTTGCAGACCAGTACACAAGGGGATGTTGCTAATGCAAAGCCAACTTAGGAAGTATACATACATACTTCCAGGAAACGGCAAATGAAAATAATATACATATGTAACAGTTTTGAAAGGATTACTCACCTGAAACTACTTATCCAGGCTGAAGATTCTGGAAGACCTTTAATTTTTTTCCCTCTTTTATTAGCATTAGTAAAGGCACATGATGCAAGAAAGCTTATATAGCATCAGCCAAAAAAAAAAAAACCCTTCTCATTTCACCCATCCACTCGCTCCAAATGTTTGTCTAGCTCTGCTTTGGATCTATTTAGGCTATCACCTTCTACAACGACAAATGGAAGTTTGTTCCAGCAGTCAACCACCTGTTGGCTAAAGACAAACTTCCGCACATCTATCCTACTACTGTCTTTTCCTCAATTTGAATTTATATCCTTTCAGGCGATTACTCTGAGCAAGAGGAAGAATCCCATTAGCATTGAGCATGCTCAAACCATTCAAGGCTTTATACACCTCAATCAGATCACCTCGCAGGTGCCTAGTCTCCAGACACCGTATTCTGCAAAACTTAAGCCTTTCTTCATAAGAGCAACCCTTTGTTCCATTCACTAATCTTGTTGCCCTTCTCTGTACTCGTTCCAACAGCTCTACATCCTTCTTAAAATGAGGCCTCCAGACCTGTATACAGTACTCAAGGTGTGGCCTGATCATTGCCTTATACAAGGGGATAATCACCTCCTTATCCCTGCTAGAAAAATTCCTGTATATTATTGACAAGACACCATGGATACTCTTGCAGACCATCTGCACTGCTTAGAAAACTTTATATCTGCTTGCACAAATACCCCCAGGTCCTTTTCATTCTCTACCACTGTCAGTGTAGTACCTGGTGAGGCATGCGCCTGCCTCACTGACCACCTGAGGTCGCCTTCTCTATCGTCCCCATGCTTCTGCCTTTCCCCCCAGTCTTCAGTCTCTTCCCCCACTCTAACTGTATACCTTATCCATGGCAGGGGGAGATAACTCTTCTTCTTCTCCCCCACCCGCCATCCAAACTCCCCTCTGGTGTGGCATGGGCATGCCATACTGTCTAGCAGGGGTCATCTCCTCTATCGACCCCTTACTTCTACTTCTACCCCCCAGTCTTCAGCCTCCCCTCCCTCCCTCCCACTTTTATCTTTCATCTAGCGTATAGCCCACACGTCTAAATTTAATAACAACAAAATTCTGCCCGACCTATTAGGCCTTTTAACACATCTTTCTAGCGTTCAACCCCAACCAGCGATTTCCAAACAGCAATCTCCTTAAGAATTAACGTCAAACGCGTATATATACATATATATATATATATTTTTTTTTAACTACTATTTTATTTTATTTTTTTTTTTACTTTTATTATTATTATTTTTTATTATTTATTTATTTTTTTTATTTATTTATTTATTATTTTTTTTAATAGGCCAGTGGCCTAGCCACTGAAATCCCAGGAAACTAGGTGGCAGGACCTGCCAGAGCAAATTGTTGTGATACTGGATACACCCGGCTAGCCTCCACGTGGCAGGGTATGGGCAACGTCGGGCCCCACTAGGGGCCTGGCGGCCAATAAGCCGGACAAACAATGGGCACAACAGATCACACTGCACAGACATGGCCCACACACTTTCAAGTCTCTGGCTTGACAGTGTACTGTCCTCGATACAGCGAACATACGCGGAGATGGGAGAAATCCCAGGCGCCGTCTGACACGAACATACCTTATACCTTATACCTTATGTCAGTGTAGTACCACACAGTTGATATGTTACTCTGGGGTTACTGCTTCCCATATGTAGTACTTTACATTTGTCAATGTTTAACTTCGGTTGCCACCTCTCAGCCCATCTGCTCAACTTTTCTAGATCCTGTTGAAGCAGCATACTATCATTAGTGTCATTAACAACCCTGCCGACATTTGTATCGTCTGCAAACTTGGACACTAAGACTGATATACCATCATCAATGCAAACTTGGACACTAAGACTGATATACCATCATCAATATCATTAATAAATGCAGAAAACAACAATGGACCCAACACTGAACCCTGGGGGACTTCACTAATAACATAGCCCATGAAGAGCAGTGTCCGTTGATTACCACTCTCTGTCTTTTCCCACTCAACCATCCCTTTATCCATAGCAGCAATTTGCCTCCAATGCCACACTGCTCCGATTTGTGCAGCAGTCTTCCATGTGCAACAGTAGCAAAAGCCTTTCTAAGATTCAAATATATGATAACAAAATTATTCTTTGCATCCAGTTCCTTTGTGACCACATCATAGTATCCAATCAAATTGGTCAGACAATGCTCACCACAGCATCAACTACATGTGGCTGTCCCAGATGTGACCTTTGGTGGGTTTGTTGACTGCTGGCGAGTGAGTCATGGTAGACTCGTGACACCACAGAATGGGAGCACTTAACCATGTTGGCTGTTGCGAGATAGTAGCACCTGCATGTCTTGCCTCCACAATCATTCCATATTCAAAGTAAGAAAGATGCCTACTGGTTATTAATACAATATTTAAACTATGAAAATGGAAGGAGTGGTTGCATCCATAGATAGACCAGGCAATCCCTCATCCTGAACCAGTGAAAGTATAAGCCTTGTCCTTCATGTACCCCCAGAAGCAGTTCATGAGTGATATGTCTGGAAAGCACAGTTGCTGTGAATAGGATCCAATACCAAGGAAACACTTTGCTGAAAAAATGGGGGCTATTTAAATTGCAATGGAGTTGAATCGAGCCTTGGAAAATAATCCTAAGCTTGTTTCATCCAGTTGTGGAGCCATATACTTTACAAGTAACCTATACTGGTTATGGCACACCATGCATTGACTCGGGTATTAATGATTTTACATTTCCAAATAACATGCACGTTCTCAGTCTTATATCTGATAATTAACATAATACAGGCAACCCCCGTATAGCACGATACTTCTACAACACGGTTTCGCTCTAACATGATTAATAAATTGCAAAACAATCCTCGCACAACACAGTACTTAAATAACAGGTTAGAGAATTGTGGCAAACCTTGCATAACAAGGTATTTTTAAGCTTTTGTGCAGGGGAAACTCTGCTACATTGGATGTAACTTTTCAATGTTTCAATTCTTTTTACGCATCCCTGCTGTTGACTCACTAGTTGCTATGCAAAAAAAAAAAAAAAAAAAAAAAAAAAAGGGAGGGGGGGGGGAAATCCCTGTATTTTATTTTGTTTGGAAATCACCATGTTAGGTTCTGTGCTGTTTATCTTATGCTTGTTTGAGACCATAAAAAATTGTGACTTCAAAGTTCGTGACTTTTAAGGTTTTTGTAAGGTTATTTTGGTTTTTATTTGATCAGTTATAAATTATTCTGGGTATGTATTACTAAACTTTCTTCTTAAGAACTATATTGGAACAATTTCTTTGTTGTGAATAGAATTCCAGCTCAAATTTATGCCTAAGTAAAGTAAAAAAGCACCGCTCAAAAGACATTGTTCGATTGTGGACTGTATCGGAATAAATAAATAAATTTTCTGTTTATACTCTGGGAAAAACGATCAGAGGAGTTTACAAGGTACACAGAATACAAGAAACAGCACCGTATTCAGCAGTCACAGGCTTGAACCCCGGTCACTCAAGGCACGTGTACTTATGCACCCGCGCACCTGACCACTAGGCTACGGCGGCCTTAATCATGGCTTTATCAGTCAGAGAAGTAAAAAATTCTTCCAATACACATTAAATGTGTATTGGAAGAATGTATGGCCAGAGTCAGTTCATTCAGGAAATATGGTCAAACCGGCAGAAAATGGAATCGGTGTGATAGTAGAACTTGCCAAGTCAGTAGGAGGAAAAGGTTTTAACGATATGGCTACTGAAGACATTCAAGAATTACCGGTGGAAAAAGCAGCTGACAAAGCAGATTTGGTGAAAATGGCATTGGAGGTAAACCAAATCAATTCAGAGGATGATAGCACAGATGAAAATACTGAAGTTCCATATTTTACACTAAAAAGCATACGGGAAAGCATAACCTTAGCTGAGCAAATAGAATCTTATTCTTTGAATGAAGATCCTTTAACTGAAATGAGCACAAAGTTCAAAAGGGAGTCTCAAACATATGGTTAGCTCCATACCAATAAATTTTCAGATCTATCCAGAAAAAGAAAACAAACCCAGATTACTGATTTTTTAAAGAGAGCAGAAGATACACTTAATCTAGATCAGGCTTGTCCAACCCACGGGTTGGACAAGCCTGATCTAGATTAAGTGTATCTTCGGCCCAACAAAAAATTGTAAACTTACAAACTTTATGAGATTGCGACTAAAAATACCATTAATAATAAAATAAATAAATAAATACATAAATTTTCTGTTTTATACTCCGGCATGACAACCAAGTCAGTAGAGTTTACAGTAAATCGTCAACACAAATATTTATCGTATTTAGTAGTCACGGGCTTGAATCCCGGTATACTACAAATACAATTTTAACATGCTATTAATTTATAAGCAATGAATTTTTGAATTTAACACGTTCTTTAGCAATGAGAGATTCATAAAATCATTCTCAAATAATTGTATTTATTCAAAATTGCCACCCATGCGAGTAGTTACTTTTCGACATAATAAATGGTGCACTAGCACTCTTGCTTCCTACTTTTACCACGCAATAGATGTCTCTCTTTGTGCACCATGGGTACGCTGGTATGGCTTTCAATGTGCAATTGTAAACAGTCGAGTTGACATCGAAGAAAGGTGCAGACGTTACGTGTGTTTGTGGCGATTTGGCGAGTAAAATGCAGTGATTATTGATAATATTTCTTCCTACCTACCTTTGTAAACAACAGACATTTTTGGTTATTTAGAAGACCTGTATTTTTATTTGATTATTAAACCTTGCTTTCTAATTTTCAATCTGTTTTTTTTTTTAAATTCCAGCATAGCTTCCACAGCGTCTCAAAATAAAACCAAACCAAAAAAAAAGAAAAATTATAGAAGAAGGAAGATGGTTCAACGAAAAGTGGACAGGTGACTACATTTTTGTCGAGGCAAATACTAAGGCAATCTGCTTAATTTGTAGGGAATTTGTGCCAGTTTTCAAAGACTACAATTTGAAAAGGCATTACATGCAAAAACATGCTGCGAAATTTAGTGCGTATCAAGGAATAGCAGAACTGAAAAAAAAAAAATCATCTCAACAAAGTTTTTTTAAAAAAAACAACTCATACGGATTCTATTGTAAAAGCTAGTTATGTGGTTGCAAACCTGATAGAAAAAAATTCAAAACCGTATGCCGATGGTGAGTTTATTAAGCAATGTATGGAAAGCGTGGCAAATATAATTTGCCCTGATAAAAAAGGGGATTTTTCTAAAATCAGTTTGTCTCACCAGACTATAGCCAGGTGAATTGATGAAATAGGAAAATCTATCGAAAAAGATTTGGAAAGTAGAGCTGCTAATTTTAAATTTTATGCTTTGGCGATAGATGAAAGTATTGATGCTACTAATACAGCTCAATTGGCAATTTTTATTAGAGATATTGATGACGAATATAATATCACTGAAGAAATGGCTTCTTTAGTGTCATTAAAAGACACAACTAAATCAAGAGATTTATACGAAGCAGTGAAAAATACGTTAAAGTGATTTTCTTTGTCCATTGTGAACATATCTGGTATAGCTACTGATGGTGCTTCGGCAATGATAGGTAAAAGAGATGGACTTGTAAAATTAATAGAAGACGATGCAATTGCCTCCCAAAATTTACGTATGATGAAATGTCACTGCATAGTACACCAAGAAAACTTATGTGCAAAAGCTTTAAAGATGGATAATGTCATGCAGATTGTCATCAAGGCTGTAAATTTCATAAGGGCCAAGGGATTGAACCATCGCCAATTCCAGGAATTCCTTAAATTTATGGATGCTGACTATGGGGACATCATTTACTTTTCAGAAGTAAGATGGTTAAGTCGAGGTAAAATGTTGAAAAGATTTTATGATTTGCGAAATGAAATCAAGTCATTTATGGAATCAAAAACAAAATTTGTGCCAGAACTTGACGATGAAAACTGGCTCACAGATTTGGCATTTTTAGTAGACTTGACCGCTCATTTAAATGAGTCTAACTCATTTAAACATTTCGACACGTTGGCTAAACACGGTCCCCTGTGAACAACGAAAAATATGCAGCTTTGCTTTTCGATTTGATACAGGAATTTGAGAACAGGTTTCAAGATTTACAGAAAAATCATCAATCTTTTGGTATATTTACGACTCCATTTTCAGTCAACATAGTAGTAGTAGTAGTAGTAGTGGCATGTGATGCAAGAAAGCAAATGTATGAGCTTATGCAGCATCAGCCAAAAAAAAAAAAAAAAAAAAATCACACCATTCCCTCCAAATGCCTGTCCAGTTCCTCCTTAAATTTATTCAACCTATCAACTTCCACGACAGATGGAAGTTTGTTCCAGCAATTAACCACCCGCTGGCTAAAGGCAAATTTCCGCACATCTAATCTACATCTGTCTTTTCTTAAAATGAGGCCTCCAGACCTGTACACAGTACTCAAGGCGTGGCCTGACCATTGCCTTATACAGAGGGACAATCACCTTCTTTTCCCTGCTAGAAAAATTCCTATATATCATTGACAAAACCCCATGACCTGCCCTGGCAGCCTGTCTGCATTGCTCAGAAAACTTTATATCTGCCTGCACAATTACTCCCAGGTCTTTTTCATTTTCTACCACCTTAAGTATTGGTACCACACAGTTGGTACGTTTCTCTGGGGTTACTTCTACCCATATGCAGTACTTTGCATTTGTCAAGGTTAAACTTCAGTTGCCACTTCTTAGCCCATCTGCCCAAATTATCTAGATCCTGCTGACATAAACATATTACCTGCCAATTTTCAAATGGAATGCATAGAGCTACAATCTGACATTCAACTTAAAGAAAAATTTGATCATGTCTCTTTACTGGACTTCTATAAGATATATCTTCCCAAAGAAAAATATCCCTCGCTTCACAATCATGCCTTATTCATGTCATCGCTAGTTGGAAGCATTTGTGAGCAGCTATTTTCAAGGATGAAGCACACGAAGAATAAAACTAGAACCAAAATATCTGATGAGCACCTTGAGAACTCACTGAGAATTGCAACTACTTCCATCGAACCAAATATCGAAGCATTAGTGTCTCAAAAACATTGTCAAACATCTCACTAATTTCACGTTGCTGTCTTGTCTTTTACTTTTATAATAAAAAATTCATGAATTAATGAAGTTTAAATTACTTAAATATGTTAACTATATATTCTACGTTTTTTTGCTCATCAGCTATCAATTAGTGTTAGTGTATTTTATGTGTGGCCCAAAACAACTCGTCTTCTTCCAATGTAGCCCAGGGAAGCTAAAAGGTTGGACACCCCTGATCTAGATGCTGCAGAAGAAAGTTCAAAAGGTAAAGATATTCTGCAAACATTTTCGTGCTTAGCAGCAATGAAGAGAAAGAAAATTAAATGAATGTACATTATCTGACAAATATGTATCACAGTTTGTAAGATGTTTGTTCAGTTATTACTATTTTTAATAAAAATTAAGTTTCTGATAGTTATAAAAAAAATGGTGTATTTTTGTTCGCTTTTGGAAAGTAACTTCCCTTTTCTACTGGTTCTCAGTCCCGTATAACACGGTTTCACACCAGACACGATTTTATAGCAATCTAACTACCGTGTTATACAAGGGTTACCTGTGTATAAATTCTCCGTTTATCTTCTCGGAGGACAGTCAGATGAATTCACAAGACAGAGAAAGAATACAAGAAACAGCAGTGTATTTAGCAGTCACATAACCCCAGCCACTCAAAGCAAAGCACATGTACTTATGCACCCTTGGACCTGACCATTGACTAAGGTAGGGTGGCCCTATATGCAATCATCTTGTCTGAAAAAGCAATTGTTGGAATTATTACTACAAATAGTAATACAGCCAGTTGTGAAATCCAGAGAAATCATGTTCATGCAATTTCTGCAACAAACTAGATTAACCTTGAATTTGATGGTAAGTTTAATGCAGGTGTGTGTGTGTGTGTGTGTGTGTGTGTGTGTGTGTGTGTGTGTGTGTGTGTGTGTGTGTGTGTGTGTGTGTGTGTGTGTGTTCAGTGTACAGTCTGTCCTCGTATAGCAGGATAGTTGTGTTCCTAGAAACTCTCGTGCAATATAAACAACAGGCCCTATGGGAAAAGTGGGGTTAGGTGCCGACCACCCAAGATTGAACACACATTTGGAACCAAAACATTGCCAAACACAATAAATAATCGGGTAATTTTAATCGTTATAAAATACTTACGTATTTTATAACGATTAAAATACGTAATAAAAAATACAATATATTTTTTATTATAATATAATAAATAATAAAAAATAAATATTTTTTATTATATTATAATAAAGTATTTTTAGTATTTTTTAATACTAAAAAAGTATTTTTTACGAACAAAATACGTATTTTATTCGTAAAAAAATTATTTTAAATAAAATAGTCGTAATAAAATGCTTACGTATTTTATTACGACTATTATGTAATAAAATATTGCTAATGCTTTTGCTTCTATCGTAAGCAAACTTGTTTTTTGTTTGATTTTCTATCAAACAGATGACAGCCGTTCCATCCCTTCCAATTCTTGTGTCTTAATCCAATGGATTTTAATTACACTTTGAGTTGTTCCCGCTATTAAAGTTGTTTTTATTTTCTCCGCATTCTTTGTAATTCTCGGCGTTGCCTCATTTAGGTCTGCAGCACGTGCAATATCACATGGTCTTTCATTTCGCTCAAAGCGTTTCACAATTTCATATTTTTTTTCACTATTGACAGAGGCGGACTGGCCATAAGTCTTACCCGGGAAATCCCGGTGGGCCGGAGGCCGGTGTGATTTTAGCCATAAACCGTAGTATGAGGCCACTATAAATTTTCCCAGGTAAGAATTTTTGACTCAGTCCGCCTTTGTTTATCGATATTGCTTCTTTTTTTTTTTTTTTCTCTGAATCTGCAGTGTCTTTACCAGGACGCTTCCTTTTCACACCTTTTAAGTATTTTACTAATTTTTAGGGAATAAAGCACAATTACAAAATGAGGAGGCACGCTTGATACACATAAACAAAGCTGCGCGCGGGTAGCAACTGAATAAACAACACTGTAAAGGCCGAGATACACTATTAACACCCCACAATTTACTAAAGCACATTTCTGGGGGTTACTACCATAAAACAATAAAAACAAATTCCAGTTTTGTTTCTGCTAGTGGAATCTGTTATAAACTGGTAGTAAACTCCATCTAATTGCATTTGCGATTATACCGATAGCTGGAATTGTGTTGGTTTTTACGTTATTATGGTGAAATGTGTTTCCCCTTCACTGATATAAACACATAAATACATTTTCAGAATCTTCTTCATTCCTATCGTGTTGCGTTCTGTTGGGGTGATTCCGCGTTCGACTGCCATTTCTTGTAAACACAAAGGCGAATCGTGCATAAGCGAATTCGGTTCGTGTTATATAAGATAACGTTCCCCTATTTATAAATCGTGTAATGTAAACATGTGTTATACGAGGACCGACTGTATACTGTACCTATAATTGGTTTGCTTAATTTCTAAATGAAAAACCCAGTTTCCAAGATGGGAGAAAAACTGTGTAATTCTCACCTAATATCAATTATGTGAAAAGGAGTTGTAAGGATTCCTCCCATCTTGATGGGATTTAAACCCAGGCCTTTTCCAAAAGTGGGTTCATCCACAAGGCTTGAATCTGAAGCCTAATACCATAAGCAAGAAGTACAAATATTCAAACAAACTCAGTAATCAGATGCCCTCTATATTTCTACCTAACATAAATCTGACAAAATAAATGGCTACCAGTACAGTAAACCCCCGCTATTTGCAGTATCTATATTTGCAGTTTCACATATTCGCAGTTGCTGATTTAATATAAAATGAAACCTAAAAAAATGAGAATTTTAAAGTGTGCTGAATATTTTCTGCCATAAAAAATATGGGCATGGCTAAACCCAGTCAAAACAGCACTCAGTGGGTGGGGGGAGAGGGGTGACACAATCACAAGTGCAGATGTTTCCCACTAATACTTGTTCAGTGTTATGCGCTTGTCATGGAAGGTTTCATCATTTGCTTTTAAATTATATGCTTACAGAATAGTTTAGGGCTAAAGCCTCAGGTTACGTAAAGAGTTAACTAGCGTACAAGTTAGCAATTGCATCATTTCTGTTCGTAGCCAACTACTTTAGTAGTTATTAATTGGCATCATTAAGTATATCTCATATTGTGAATACCTTCACAACAAGTTTCCATGATATTGCACTACCTTGAATTGGCTCCACTGATGAAGAGCCAATAAGCTCCGAAACGGTGCCATATGGGGGATGGTATCTGCTGAGAATAAGTAACAACAGTCTTCTCCTATGGTGAAGCTTTACTTTTTCGAGGTAGTGCAATATCGTGGAAACTCGTGAAGGTATTCACAATATGAGATATACAGGAATCCCTTGATTAGAACGATTAATTGGTTCCGAAAAAATGCCATGCTATGCAAAATCACACTAATCAAAGTTAATAATCAATACAAAATAGCCTAATTCATTCCAAGACCTACAATATATCAATCAATATTTTTAAAAATACGTTTATTTATGGCAATTTAATGTACAATAGTATAAAAGCAAAGAATAATTATAAATATTTGCAGTACAGTAATCAAAAGTTTATTGAAATTAAAAAATTACAATATATAACTCGCTTTATTTCTTTGTTAGTTAGTTAGTTATTTTGGTTTTTAGGAGCATTAGCAACTAAGGCCATATTGCTCCGGGCTCATTCCCTGACCTTTCCGCATCCTCCGTATTGGGTGCTGATGGGCTCGAATTATTTCTTTGTAAAGACCAAGGTGTGATTGCTGCGTTTAAGTCCTACTATATTAGGAGAACTTTTACTGGCTTAATTGAAAAAGGCTGGTTTGCGCAGACTTTTCTTTCTTCCTTTCATCATAAATTTGCTTGTATGGAGGATGCACATCTTTTTCAATGTTCCTGCGAATTTGCATTTGCGCTCAATATCTGGGTGTGCATCCATGATTAGTTGTTTCAAATTTTCAGCTGCACAAAATATTCCTTCACGTTCTTTTAATGTCAACTTCTTTTCTTGAACATTTTCTTCCTCGCAAATTTCCGCCTCATCATATGCTCGTTGTTCATCAATATTAAGGAGGTCAGAATCACTTGCAATTTGCGAACATCACTGTTGTCGATTTCATCAAAGCCTAGATCTCTTCCAATATTTGTTATTTCATCAATAACAGTGTTGACACGAGTGAAACTACAGAAATCATTCGTGCAATGTGGAAAAATATGCTTCCAAACTGCTCTCAAATTGCCAGATGTTACTTCAGACCATGAAGCATTCCAAAATCTCCAAAGATTCAACTAAAGAAACTGCACCATCTCAGTTGTTACTTCAATTGCTTGTGCATATGTTCTGCATAACTAATAGACCTTAAAAGTAGCGATTATGCCTTGATCCATAGGCTGTAAAAGACTTGTCGTATTTGGAAGCAAAATAATAACTTTCATTTTTTCATTATATATGAAAATAAAAAATTATATACTATGTAGATAACCATGGGTTTTAATTTCAAATCGTCTTCTGCATTGCCTCCCAATAAAAGTGTTATTCAATCTTTGGAAAATTTATAGCCTGGTTGAGCCTTTTCTTTTTTTGCTAGAAAGGTTTTTTTGGTATTCGTTTCCAAAAAAGGCCTGTTTCATCGACATTAAATATTTGTTGTAGCCGCCAACATTAAATATCTGTGTAGCCACTGTCATCAACAAGTTTCTTTAAAATTTTTGGATATTTCATGGCTGCATCTTTATCTGCACTTGCCACTTCTCCAGTCAATGCAACATTATGCAGTTCTGTTCTTTTCTTAAAATGTTCAAACCAGCCTTTACTGGCAGTTAAATTTTATTTCGTTTTTGCTTCAATCACTTTTTCTTTTGAAGAACTTGCTTGAACATTTTCTTCAGTTACTGCTCTACCCAAGTTTTCTATTGTTGACTTTTCCTTTAACATTGCAAAAATACGCAAGGCTTTTGTTTTTATGCTCATTATGCAGATTAGAATTCTTTTTTGATTGCAGTCTTCTATCCAAATGGCTAAAAGACATTCCATCTCAATCATCGTAACACTTATATTTCTTGCAGTTTGTGTGCGTGCTGACGATGAAGCAAGCTCACCTTTTTCCTTATATGCACTGGCTTTACTTAAAATCATCCGAACCGTTGATTCAGGCATTCCAAGATATCGAGAAATTTGTATTTTACTATTACCTTCTTCAAATCTTTTTATGACTTCAATTTTTTCATCTAATGTTATCACTTTTCTTTTCTTTTTACCATAGGCACTATCAGATACACTTTTCCTTTTATCCATAGTTAATAATTATGTAATGTATAAAAAAATTAATAGAAATTAATGTAATTAATTAGTATACAGTAATTAATGAAAACAACACATAATGGTGGGAGATAACAGTCTGCATGTCAACACGCAATGCAAGAACTGAAAGCAACCTGATCTGCATGTACATAATAAATGCAGTGCAGCTGGTGTTGTCCTTCAGAGTGCATAATGTTAGAAAATATTTCAATTGTTGTAACAATATACGTTTGAAATAATTCTTTTCTTTTTATTTTCTTATGGTAACAAACAAACTAGCTTCCCACAATGAATCTTGCATTCGTTTTTGTTTATTTTTCCTTCTTGATAACGCTTCTCAATGGAGGTATGACGTGATGCGAAATAAACAGTAACTCCCTTTTGTGAACAAAGCTGTGTGCTCACTAAGAAAAAAGCGATGTATTTTTATAATGCTATGCATACTTTAGCAGTGTATTTACATTCGTAGCTCAGCACTGACTTTCGTAGCATCACCAGCTTCGGTTTCTTTAGGCCTAGGCAAAGCCTAAATACCACGCTAATCGAAATTTTGATTTGTGTTAATTGAAAATTGGTAGCAAATTATAAACTGCACTAATTCGAGTCCTGCACTAATTGAGGGAGTCCTGTACTTAATGATGCCAATTAATAACTACTAAAGTAGTTGGCTATGAACAGAAATGATGCAATTGCACTAACTTGTACACTTGATCTGCTTATGAAAGTGAAAAATCTAACAGATCTTTTGCAGTGTGCTTTCAGACTTTTTTGAGTGTGTTAACGGTTAAAAGAAAACGGCTTTATTGTGGACAAGTTCTTTTTTAACCCTACGAAAATATGGCTACGAATAACAAGGGAATTGTGAAAAGATCAAAGAAGGTGATGGCATTAGTGAGTTCTTAGACAAAATTTCTAATGGTGAAAGTGTTGCTTCATTGGCAAAATATTATAAAATCAATGAGTAAGCAGTACAATCAATCAAGAAATCAGAATAAAAAATCTGCCGTAGTGTCCGTGAAAAGTTGCTAATTGCTTCAAAAATTTGCTCTGTAACTCATGATGTTAAATCAGGAAAAAGCTTTAAACCTGTGGATAGAAGACAGAACTCAAAATAAAATTCTGTTAAGTTTACTCATCATTTGTGAAAAGGCAAAACACTTTTATCAACACTTTAATAACTTTTTTAACTAGCAAAGGCTGGTTTGAAAGGTTTAAAAATCGATATGGCCTTCACATAACGTGAAACTTGTAGGCGAGTCTGCATCAGTGGATTTGATGGCTGCAGAAAGTTTCCCGACTGAATTAAAAATATTAATTATGGACAAAGGATATGTTCCTGAACAAGTGTTCAATGCAGACAAAACTGGGTTGTTTTGGAAGAGAATGCCAGCTAGAACATACTTAACACAAAATGAAAAATCTGCTCCTGGATTCAAAGCTTCCAAAGATAGGTTTACTCTTTTGTTTTGTGCAAGCGCTAGTGGACACAGGATCAAACCAATGCTCGTGTATAAATTGCAGAATCCACGTGTTTTGAAAGAAAAGAATAAAGAACAACTTCCAATTTATTGGAAATGAAATAAAAAAGCTTGGGAAACAACTACACTTTTTAGACAGTGGTTTAATGATAGCTTTGTGAGAGAGGTGGAAAATTACTTATCTTCGAAATATTTGCCTTTTCAAGTTCTGCTTCTTATTGATAACACGCCAGGACATCCAAGCAGTCTAGCATTTGACGACCCACACATTGAAATTGTGTTTTTGTCACCCAACATCTACAACCGCTAGACCAAGGTGTGATTGCTGCATTTAAGTCCTACTATATTAGGAGAACTTTTACTGGCTTAATTGAAAAAATGGAAAGTGAGTCAAAGTTAGAAATATTTTTTCCAAATTTGATTTACAGTCAAAGTTGGAAAAATTATAACATCGCAGATTGCCTGATCAACATCAAAGCGAATCAGTTGAGATAAGAGCATCTACAATTAACTCGTGTTGGCAAAAATTGTGGCCAGAAGTGGTTGTTGCTAAAACAATCCCCAATGTCAATGAACTGGTTGCTGATATTGTAGCAATCGCACAGGGAACAGAAGGTGGGGGCTTTGAAAACATCGATGCAACAGACATTCAGGAACTTATTGAGACTCATGTAGATGAACTTACAATTGAAGAATTGGATGAATTAGTGACAAGGTCAAATGAGAACCAAAATGATCCTGAGGAGGAAGAGCTTGATGTTGTTAGACCAGAATTAAAAAACAAATCATTAAAGTAAATCTTTAGCCATTCCATACAACTTTCAGAAAAGGTGGTGGAAATGGATCCTAATTTGGAAAAAAGCATCAAGTTTAAACGAGACCTAGAACAATTACTCTTGACTTACAGGAAAATCCAAAATAAGCTCAATAAAAAAATGAAGAAACAAAAAATTCCATTACGAGTTACTTTTCATCCAGCAACCCATATTCTTGATATGTTTTTGAAAGATTTGTTTGAAATTTCTAATAAATGTTACATTTAATATTAAATTGTTTCTTATTTTCATTCCGATACCTTATGCTGGTATTTCACTGTGTACTGTCTATGTTTATCTATGTACATAGTCATATCATGTAAGTACATATAATACATATATAAAATTTTATATATGTATTTCTTATATATTTCATATTTTGGAATGGAACCCTTTTATTACTTTGAGCGCCATAACTCAGTATTTGCGGCATTTCTCAAAAACGTAATCCCGCGAATAGTGGGGTTTACTGTATATATAATGGGAAATATAGTGGGGCAGTTATTTTTGTTTTTTTTTTTTTAGGAGCATTAGCAACTAAGGCCATTTTGCTCCGGGATATGCGGTGGTCATTCCCTGACCTTTCCGCATCCTCCGTATTTGGTGGTGACGGGCTCGAACCCCAGTCTAATCAAGAAGCGTGTGCTACGCACTGCTGCTCCTTCCCACCCGGCTACGGAGGCGCCTAGTGGGGCAGAATCTTTCAGATACTGCCATTTTAAATTTCCCATTTTGTATATAAAGAGTAATTCTTTAGCAATGCCATTAGCATTAGTAGAGACATATGATGCAAAAAAGAATGTGTACAGCAAAAAAAAAAACCCTTCCCATTTCACCCACCCATTCATTCCAAAAGTTTGTCTAGTTCTTTCTTGAATTTATTTAAGCTCTCAACTTCCAAAATGACAGATGGAAGTTTGTTCCAGAGATCAACGACCCACTGGCTAAAGGCAAATTTCCGCACATCTATTCTACAACTGTCTTTCCTCAATTTGAATTTATGCCCCCTCAGGTGCGTAATCTGAGTAAGAGGAAGAATCCCACCAGCTTGGGCTTGCTCAAAACATTCAAGGAATTATACACCTCAATCAGATCACCTCAATAGGTGCCTAGTCTCCAGGTGCTGAAATTTGCAGAATTTAAGCCTTTCTTGGTAAAAGCCGCTCTTTGTTCAGGCAGCTCTGGATCCTTCCTAAAATGAGGTCTCCAGACCTGTATGCAATACTGTGTGGCCTAACCATTGCCTTATACATCTGCCCAACTTTTCCAGATCTTGTTGCAGTAGCGTACTGTCATTAACAACCCTGCCAACCTTTATATTGTCTGCAAACTTGGACATTAATCATATCTTCATCAATATTGTTGATAAATATAGAAAGAAAAAAAATATATATCATTGATAAATATAGAAAAAAATCAATCACCAGATTTGGTCACCAGACTTGGCTTTGCCCAACTTGCCCAAGCAGCATGTTTATATAAAAAATCTCCACACCATGCAGAAATTACAGGAACATATTACTGAGTCTCTTAATAACATTATTCAAGATATGCTCAATATGTTGTAGAGAGCATATGTCACTGTGTGCATATGTGACACATCTCTTTACTCTGTTGAAGTTCTGAGGAATATTTGTGTCAATTCTAAAGGTGAGCTTTCACAAGATTCTACAATTACAGCACTTTATTATTTTTATTATGGATGGATAGACTTTCTAATGCTTGGCTTTGCCTTTAATAAATTTTTTTCCTGTTTCAAAAATGATCTCTTTTCTGTGTTTTTATTTGTGTTTTCAGATGCATGAAATAATACTTTTTAACAGAAAAATTCAAAAATTTTCAAGTTTAATTACTCTGAAGGAGAAATCACAACGTATAAAAAAACACTTTAAGATATACGAGTGGAGCACCCTGACTTTTGGTCCACTTCGTGCATTTTGTTGGAGGATGACCCTAGAGTTCAGATTCAAATCAACAATGTCTATTCAATGATCTATCAAATATATTTTGATTCACAAAATAACAGGATAAATTTTTAAGATTTACAGGTAAAGATGTAACAAATTTAAATACTGATTTATTTTAGAACAGCTATGATTTTAATTATATGAACAAGAACAACTTACCTTGCTAGGATTATTCCATTTTTCTTCAAATTCCTTTTTTGCTTGCTCAAGAAATATTCTTACTAAAAAAAAACAGACACTGACTTAGGTGTGTTGCACTTTGAAAAATGTTTCAAATTAAAATTCATGAATCCCTTTTGATAAATACTTATTTAAAACATACACAAGAGAAAAATGAAAGTAAGGGCTTCAATATAATTCAAAAACTAAATGTGCTAATAGAAAGGGCTTTGAACATTTATAGAGTACTATATAATAAATTAGGTGAAACTAATCTGACTTGCATACTCTGAGATGTGACTGTGCAGTGATATATTTAGACATGGCCAACTGTGTAGAGGTGAGATGTGTATACTTTGAATCAAAATAATTCTGCCTGTGATGTGTTCCAACAGAAATGCATTGGATGTTACTCACGTTACAATATGAATAAACTTTTTTTCCTTTTCTTTATTTTTTTGTAAACTTCATCACATTAAGAAACACTCATCAGAGAGAATGCATTTCCTTGTTATATAAATAGTAACAGACCTAGAAGCAGATCAAGAAGTTGGAGTGATGGTGTCAAGAAAGCATTAGAGGGAAAGAGGGTACACTGTTACTAGGACTAAAGATCTAATGGGAACTAGAATAACATGGAGGAAAATCAAGAATGTAAGGCTGATAGTCCAGCCTTACATTCACTGGGTATAACAGATGAGGACAATAACGAAGACAACATGTACACATATTGCCATAATACAGTGGTTCAAGGTTGATGGACTTTTTTTAAATAAAAAACACATATATACCAAAATCACCAAAACCTTATTTCTCTTTACAAGACACTGTCCTTTCTACACTGATACATTTTTGTCATCATTAAGCCAAGGCATCATGATAGGGTGAATGCACAGCCAATTCAGGACATCATGCTTGAGTTCATTATCAGTCTTGAATTTCTGCCCATCCAGGTGCTCTTTCAGTGACCCAAACAAGTAACACCACAATGGGACTAAATCTGACCTGGTAAAAGAGAATGGTTCGTATTTCCAGTCCAAGACTGCCAAGTGTCAAATTTACATGTGGATATGCATTGTTGTGCAGAATGATTACCACTGACAGTTTCCTAGGCCTTTTCTTAGAAACTGCTGTGTGCACATCACTGACAAGAAGTTTCTGTGACATGAGCATTAAATGTTATGTGAAGTGGCAAGATTAGCATTAGCAGAGGTATACGATGCAAAAAAGCAAGGTTATACAGCATCAGCCAAAAAAAAAAAATAATAAATAAATAAATAAATTCAATTTCACACGTCCATTTGCTCGGAAAGTTTGTGCAGTCCTTTCTTCAATTTATTTAAGCTATAAACTTCCACAATAGATGGAAGTTTGTTCCAGCAATAAACTACCCACTGGCTAAAAGCAAAGTTCAGCACATCTATTCTACAACTATCTTTCCTCAATTTGAATTTATGCCCCCTCAGATTCATAATGTGAGCAAGAGGAAAAATCCCAACAGCATCGAGCCTGCTCAACCCATTCAAGGCCTTATACACCTCAATCAGATCACCTCACAGGTGCCTAGTCTCCAGATGATGCTGCAATTTGCAGAACTTAAGATCTACCCAAATGACACTACTGAATCCAGAAAGACACTTGAAGGCTGTGTCTTGAATTTTTTCAGTGGTAGAGATCCTTCGTAGTGCCAATCCATACTAGACCTCTTGATTCTGGAATGAGGTAGTGGTACCTATGTCTGATCACAAGACAATATTTTCTGCAGAAGTTCACAGTTCAAACCAGTTCACGTTTGGTAGATGTGAACTGGTGATGTTTGGACTATGAAAAGGTGTGGTCTTTTTCTACCACACCTTTTGGTCAAACATCAACATATTTGGGATCTACCGTGTACACACACACACACTCTTTCTTGAACAATAAGTGTCCATGAATAATTGCCTTAACACTTCCAACACTTATACACATTTTCAATGCATATCACGCACACACTTTAATTTGTCGTTTTTCCAAAATCAGCTCCTCAATACAACAAATGTTCACATCTGTGATGGCTGTTGACTGCATGCAAAAATGTGAAAGGTTAATTAGCCTTTCATGGTCTTCAGAAAACTTGATGCATCGATCATACATACATGCATATGACAAGATCTCTTTTCCACGTTGTGCAGTTAACCTACAGAGAATTTCAGACAATTTCACTTTCTCTTTTAACAGGAATTTGATGATACAATCTTGTTCTACAACTGTGAGAGTCAGAGTCTGATTCCATCTCATATTACTTTGTATGGGTGAAGGGCATGGCTTTGTTTCGGAAATTAACAGCAATGTTCACGTGCACACACACACACACACACACACACACACACAGGCGTGAGCCTGAAATAACTTCCATTAAGCTTACACTGCTCCAAAATCAAGTGGTAGAGAAATTTTCTCATAATTTGGTGGTGATTATGTTAAAAAAACACTCCCAAACTTTTTTTTATACATATCAACCATTGCTTGAGTTTTATAAAACTTTTACAAGGAATCTATCAAAAAGTTCAGTGATGCAAAGTGAAAGATCCCCTGAATAACACAGACATCACCATTATTTAGGGATAACAGCAGTGACATGAACAGCATAAAGAAACAGCACAAACAGTTGAGTGTACAGGTTTTTAGAATGGAGAAATACTGTCAGAATTTGGAGATTTGCCAGTATAAAAGTAGTTAAACATTCTCAAACCTCTTTTTGCTAAAAAGCAATACCAAGCATTGACTGGAGATGTCAATATATGGATGAGAAGTGTCATGATTGTATTGATAAGAACATTCAAAAAAATTAAAATTGTACAATGTTCATATCTGCCAATGACTAATATCACATGAATTTAAAAATGTCCACTGTAGATTAATGTTTAAATGTTGCCTATGGCTGTATTACTTCTACAAGTTGCCTTGATGTTGTATTATACACATCAAACCCATTTAAAAAAAAAAAAAGAAAAGCAGCCTATATTTTATTCAGTTAAAAACTGTTTTTGTTATTTGGTTTTTAGGAGCATTAGCAACTAAGGCCATATTGCTCCGGGAATATGCGGTGGTCATTCCCTATTTGGTGGCTCACGGGCTCGAACCCCGGTCTAATCAAGAAGCATGCGCTACGCACTGCTGCTCCTGCCCACCTGGCTACGGAGGCACCGTTAAAAACTGCAAAGACAGTAATACCTAAAAATACATTTAATGTGAAATAAGGTTTAAGGGCATGCAATGTCTTTAAAACAGAATAGTTGGGCTTTCGTCTGGTCCAAAACACATTTATTGTGCATAGTCAAGTCAAATCAAGGAGGCAGTGTGACAGTGAAAAAACATCAGCCAAAACTCTGTCCCAGTATGTGTAAACTTTATTTCACTTTAGCCTGGATGTAGGGAGATCGTACAGAATTTTTAACCACACACTTAACCATGCTGGAAGAAATGACCCCCCCCCCCCCACCAAAAATTAAATATTCTTATTGACATTGACCAGGCAGAAAATGTAGCCAAAAACTTTAAAATAATAAAATAAAGTCCACCTATACAGAAACACAATAACAGAAAAAAGAAGGAAAACTAAAAATCAGTGAAACAGTATGTTTCTCTGCAGGTTTAGCATTTCCAGAAATGAAAAACTAGAGCAAATGGAAGATAATTTTTCAGAAATGAAAACTCTAGAATGCTAAATGAGATGTCTCCTTGACTGGCAAAAGCCGTTATAATCTGAAACAAACTTTTAAGAGTAAACTGAATAAAATAAAGAATAAATGAAAATACATGAAAAATAGTGGAAGTTGAATTCAGCTGCCGATGCCTCATCTTTTCAATAGGAAGTTAGAAGATACTCCAAGTGGGTGAAGGACATAGCATTTTAATAATCTTTCAACCTAGAAGAGTCTGAGCTGAGCAGCTGCAGCTCCAATGCAACCAATAAACAGACAGAATTCTGACAAGTGAAGCACCCAAACAGAATATAAACATTCAAAGATGGTACTTCTAGTGAGAATAAGATATTTTGATATTTCAAACTTAAATAGTAAAGGTTACCCCATAATTAAAAAAGTGTGAATATATAAAAACTGAAATTAACTTTGGAGAAGAAGGAACCAATGGATATAAAATTTAGGATATAATAAACCTCCATGCTTAATTTCATTTTTAATATGCTGACACTTTTTTAATTATGGAGTAACCATTACTGTTTTAAGTTTGAAATGTCAAATATTTTATTCTCACTTGAACTGCTTGTCTTTGAATATTTATATTCCAAACAGAAAACGTTGCCCATTTTCTATTTCATTTTTTCACGGCTTCAAACTATTCACTGGTCAGGACTTTGTCAGCTTATTAGTTGCATAGCGTTGGGACTACTACTGCTCAACTGAGACTCTTCTGAGTTGAGAGGTTATTGAAACACTACATTTGTTCTTTTCCCACTGGAGTGCTTGCAGTTTGTAGCTTGCTCTTGAAAAGATGGTGCATTGCTGACCAAATTCCTCTTCCATTCTTTTTCAGGTATTTTCATTAGGTGACCTTCATGTTATTCAGTTCACTCCCTCGAAATTTTATTTCAGTTTGTGACAGCTTTTAACAGTCAAGCAGACATATCATCTCGTTGACTTTCTAGAGTTTTCACTTCTGAAAAAGTTTCTTCCATTCACTCTAGTTTTTCGTTTCAGAAACCCTAAACCTGCAAAGAAACATACCATTTCGCTAGTTTTTGGTTTTCCTTCTTTTCCTGTTATTCTTTTTCCATACAGGTAAACTTTATTTTACTGTTTTAAATTTTTCAGTCTAAACTTCCTGTCTGGTTGGTGTCGACAAGAATGTTTATTGTATTTTACTCCTGACCTCTTAAAAGAAAAGTAGGGGGGCAATATATACACCCAAAAACTTCCAGTATTAAAACTGTTTATCAAAAAAAGTTCTCAAAGATGAAACCACAGTTTCATTTTTCTATATTTTTCTATTTATGTTAATTGTATCACTGATTTAATTAATCAAATATAAAAGCAAATTTTTTTCTTATTTCTAAAAAGCAAAAACAATTAACTTTTGGCAAATTTCATCATCACAACTGTGTAAATTGCTTTTACAGACAAATAGTCAGGGCTCTGAATCTGAAAATTTAATTTACTTAACAATGCCAAGACCATATCTAAAAACAAAAGAAATCCCTGATCCATCATTTTTATGTTTTGTCAGTTACAAAAAAAGTTTTTTGGTTTTTGCATTTTCTACTCTGATCCAAGCCTGAGGCAGGATTTGAACCCGCAACCTTTGGGTTGCCAGGCAGGCACTTTACCCACCCGGCTAGCCCAGTCGGCCAAAAATTTCTTGACAAGGAATTAAAATTTCAGCTATAAGAACATAAAGAAAAATGTCCTTTAGGGGTTTCTAGTGTGGGAGATGATTAATTCTACTGGTGATCTGAATCAAATACTTTTATTAGCAGAGATATTAAAGGGAAAGGAACTGGACAAAACATATCTCATGTAATTTTAATGTTTATTGCATTAGTGCATAGTTTGCATTTTTCTTTGTTTCATATTTATTTCTTGCTGTATTATTCATTTTATTTTCCAATTCTGCAGTCCAAAATGCAAATGAGCACCTGCACCACAAAATTCTGGTATCCAGAAACTCACAAAATTTGAAATGGGAATGGTACATGAACTTATTATTTTAGTAGTTATGGTACTGCCACTGCAAAACAAACATCAGCTGATGCTTGGCTGTTGATTTGTGTAATGTATATTCTGGATATATGGGTATCAAAAACTGAACAAGATCAAGTATTCATGAACCCAGAGTTAGGGATTATTTGAATAAAAAATTATTCCTTACTTAGCTACTTTTATTCATTTATTCCTTATTTTTATTTGAACTTTGAATAAATTATTATATACATAATTTCTTATAGCCTACTCCTCTAATACAAGCATGTACTTTATTGTTTAACTGACATCTTCAGTTAACTGTTTATTCTTGTATTACAGAAACTGCAGACTATCATTTTCTTTCTTCATTGACTATTTTGCTTATAATGAAGGTCAGGAATTTGTTAATCTTGAAAAATATCTGGAAATAAAAAAAAATGTTTGTATTAAGAACAATATACCATTACTATCTACTGATGTCGTAAAAAAGACTTTCTTCTTTTCCACTATGACCTATCTGCCTAAACCACATAAACTTGCTAATGAAATTTTTGAGAAAAGGATTGTGATGAATGCAAATTTACAGTATGTGGATTAGATGCAGCAACACAGTCATGTTATTTATATATCTATAAGTTAGTGCTACTGCATCATTTTAACACGTAGCAACCTATTAAAGTAGTACAAAATTGGCATCATTTAAGTATATCTCATTTTGTGAATACCTTCATGAGTTGCCATGATATTGCACTACCTTGAATAAGTAATGCTTCAATGAAGAAGACAATAATCAAAGCTTGTTGGCTTCTCCTCAGTGGGTGGGCAGGTACCTTGGTGTTGCAATGATGACAACCCAGTTATGAAGTATAACTCCACAATATGAGAAATGCCTGATGGTGTGCAACTGGTTCTCTAAACTCTAAAAGGTTTTCAGTTATTTATATACTTAAAAAAACACAAAGAAAAAAACGGGAGGATGGCATCAGTCGAGGCTGACTGCCAAAGCTATAAATGAATGTCTGGGGCTTACAACACGCACAAGCAAAGCATTTCATCAAATTTTAATTGGCAAATGTTTTTCCTTTTAATTTTCAATTGTCATACCCAGTAAACAATGATTTTGAATAATACTGCAAATAAAACTGTATTTGTAAGTTATAAAAAATAAAATATTTGTTAGTTGCAAATAAAAAATTTATTTCAATAACAAATAAGTAAATAATTTATTCTTCTTAACAGAAGTAGTTTCATTCGGAATAACAAAATATTTTATTTGTGAATAAAAAATAGCCATCTTTTATTCTTCTTAACTTTTTTCTGCCAACAACACACTTCTTGTTGTCTATCAGAGACCCAGATGGTTCAAACTTCTTTACTTATCTTGAAACTATCAATCTCTCCAGACCTTTTCTAAAATCAAATTTTGCTGTAACAAAAACTTCCAGTCTGATAAAAATATTTTTACACAAAAACATTCAGAGCAGGAATGTACTCCATCTTGCTTACAGCATTCCAGGTGCATTACTAAATGATTAAAAAAAAAAAAAAAAAAAAACCCATGTTTTACATGTTTAATGATGCCAAACTTGCCAATGCAAGCACTTCTAAGTGCAGTCAGTTCTGCTATAACGTGTAAATACTTAGCAATGCAAATTTGCTCAAATGCAAATAAAATGTGATTTTTGCATTGGCTCTTGCAATTTAATCTGCGAGTAACATCAGGTGAACGCAAAACCCAGCACGCTGAACATAGATACCTGCACAACAATACATACAAATTTATGAAGCTTAAAAAATGTGTGAGAGCTATATTTCCCATTTATTGAAGTTGTATCGGCCGGAGACGCACTGTTGTCATTCGCTGTATTCACAGGATATTGTAGGCTGACTCATGTTTTCAGGAGCTCACATTTTTCAGCTCAAACAGAAATTTTGTGAGGCATGATAGCGTGAGCAGAGGAGTACATTTCTGGAGGTCACTACCATAAAACAATAAAAACAATTTGTGCCGTTTCCGGTTTATTGGGCTTTTCTGTTAGTGCAATCTAATTATAAACGGGTAGTAAACTTGATTTGCATTTGTGATAATACAGATAGCTGAAATTCTGTCGGCTTTTACTTTATTATGGTGAAATATGTTTCCCCTTCCATGAAATCTTCAATCATATTAAAAGCATAAATAAATTTTCAGAATCTTCTCTTCATTCCTATTTTTTAAGCTTCCTATTTTTAATATACAAAATTGTTCCTGCATATCTCACTTGTTTGTTTGTTGTTTGGTTTTTAGGAGCATTAACAACTAAGGCCATATTGCTCCGTGGATATGCGGTGGTCATTCCCTGACCTTTCCACATCCTCCATATTTGGTGGGCACGGGCTCGAATCCCGGTCTAATCAAGAAGTGTGTGCTATGCACTGCTGCTCCTGCCCACTTGGCTACGGAGGCGCCATATCTCACTTGTGTAATTTGTGCATGCCGTGTTCATCTTTATTGATTGCTTATCTTTTTTACTGTTTTAAATTTTACAATCCAAAAAAAAAAAAAAAAGTCAGTGAACAGAAATATTAATTGGTATGTAAATATTACATTGCTATATTTATTGGATTTCTAACTTTTTTTTGGTATTTTACTTACAACACTGAGCATTTTTTTTTTTTTTTTTTTTTTTGAGTGCTCTGCCACTATCCCTATTTTTTCCATAAGCCCTGTTGTTTTTAATCTGTGAAATGCATAACGTGGAGATTTTTAGGAACACATGTACAACATTATAGCAGAACTGGCTGTACTGTCTCAGTACTCTTCTGTGTACTTATCAGTTCTAGTTTCATCCCTACGGTATATACTGGGTGGTTATAAAATTTTCCCTATTCAGGAGATCCTAGTGTCAAAACGATTAGAGATAGCGCTGCAAAAATTGGTGGGTATGTCATTTAGGGTATGGGGGAAGCGATTTGTAGAAGGAAAAAAAAAAAGTTAATTTCCGCCACCAGGGGAGAAACTGGCACTATAAACATGAGATGGAATACTTAACTTAGGATTAGATTTCAATATTTGAACATAGAAATCTACAGATATTGTTCTGTGCTTTCCTTCACTTGAGATGACATTCTGAAAACGGAGGACTGCGTGTGACAGTTTCGCATAGCATCTCACTGGGGATGTTGGCTTCATGTTGTTTAATGCTTGCTTTCAAATCGACAAGCATCTGTATGCCGCCACGGTAAACTCTGTCTTTCAGGTATCCCCATTGCCAGAAATCAAAGGGGTTGAGATCTGTGATCAAGCTGGCCAGAACTTCAGGAAGTCTCTAAGAATGATACGATCATTTCCAAATGTTGAATGGAGCAGTTCCTTCACTTGTCAACTAACATGGGAAGGAGCACCATCTTGCATAAACACTAAGGTGTCCAAGCATTGCCTTTCTTGCAGAGTGGGAATAATGTGATCTCTTAGAAGAGCACAGTACCATACACTAGTTACCATACATCTTACGGAACCATGAGGTGTAGACTCTTCAAAGAAAAATGGTCCGATTATAAACTCTGCCGTGAATCCACACCATACTGTAACGTATGGACTTTGTAGTGGTCTTTCACGCACAGCAGATGGAGGAGAAGTTCCCCATATTCAGCAGTTTTGTGCATTTACAGACCCATGAAGACTGAAATGTGTCTCATCAGACCACAAGATCATTCAAGCCCATGTATCATCAAGTTCCATACGAGTCAGAAATCGTAGAGCAAAGTCTATTCGTTGTTGCTGATCACAAGACTTTAGTTTTTGCACTACGTGAATCTTGTATGGGAACCAGCGTAAAATTATTCGAAGCAATTTACATACAGTAGACCAAGGAAGGTTCAAGTGTTCAAGTCTCTTGACACACCTCTGGCACTACTGACTAGTAGTGTTTTGCATTCTGACCTGGAGGCCATTGCAACCGCCACTTCATCCACTGTCTCCGTTCCGATATGTGGTCGTCCCCTGCCTGGAATTACACCTAACTCCCTGGTCGCTTCAAATTTCTTTATTAGTTTTCAAAGCCCCACTGACATCAAAGGTCCTTTATGCAAACCTTTAAGTTTCTGACATTCACGTAGTGCTGCATTAGCGTTACTATTATTCTGGTAGAACAGTTTTACTAAAAGAGCATGTCCTTTTTTTTGTAAGCGCCATAATGATTACAGTGGCATTGGCCTTTCTGCTTTTATCTAACAGGATGTCATTTGCGTGAGCAGCGTGCCTTGGAGTAAATGACAACTTTTACATATGTGCAGCACCGTTTTTCCCCTGGCGGTAGAAATTTGAACAAATTTTTTTTCTTCTGCAAATCGTTTCCCCATACCCTAAATGACATGCCCACAGATTTTCACAGTGCTAACTCTTAACTGTTTTGACACTAGAGTCTCCTCAATAGGGAAACTTATTTTATAACCACCTGGTACTACTGGGATGAAATGTGTTTCTATTTTAGCATTAGCATTAGTAGAGGCATATGATGCAAGAAAGCAAGCTTATTCAGCATCAGCCAAAAAAAAAAACACACCACTCCCATTTCACCCCTCCATTCACTCGAAATACCTGTCCAGTTGAGCCTTAAATTTGTTTAGGCTATCAACTTCAACAAGTGATGGAAGTCGGTTCCACCAACCAACCACCCACTGGCCAAAGGCAAATTTCCGCACATCTATCCGACATCCGTCCTTCCTCAATTTGAATTTATGCCCTCTGAGCTGATTATTCTGAGCAAGATGAAGAATCCCATTGGCATTGAGCATGCTCAAACCATTCAAAGCCTTATACACCTCTATCAGATCACCTCGCCGGTGCCTAGTCTCCAGACTCTGTAATTTGCAAAACTTAAGCCTTTCTTCGTAAGAGCAACCCTTTGTTCCATTCACTAATCTTGTTGCCCTTCTCTGTACCCGTTCCAGCAGCTCTACATCTTTCTTGAAATGAGGCCTCCAGACCTGTATACAGTACTCAAGATGTGGCCTAACCATTGCCTTATACAAGGGGATAATCACCTCCTTATCCCTGCTAGAAAAATTCCTGTACATAATTGACAAGACACCATGGGCTACTCTTGCAGCTCGTCTGCACTGCTCAGAGAACTTCATATCTGCCTGCACAATTACCCCCAGGTCCTTTTCATTCTCCACCACTGTCAGTGTAGTACCGCAGAGTTGATACGTTGCTCTGGGGTTACTGTTTCCCATATGTAGTACTTTACATTTGTCAATGTTAAACTTCATTTGCCACCTCTCAGCCCATCTGTTCACCCTTTCCAGATCCTGTTGCAGCAGCATAGCATCAGTGGTGTCCTTAACAACCCTGCCAACCTTTGTATCATCTGCAAACTTGGACATTAAACTTGATATCCCATCATCAATATCATTCATAAACACCGAAAACAACAACGGACCCAACACTGAACCCTGAGGAACTCCACTAATAACATTAGTCCACGTTGAGCAGTGTCCATTGATTACCACTCTCTGTCTTCTGCCACTCAACCATCCCCTTATCCATAGCAGCAATTTGCCTCCAATGCCACACTGCTCCAATTTGTGCAGCAGTCTTCCATGTGCAACAGTATCAAAAGCCTTTCTAAGATCCAAATATATAATATCAAAGTTATTCCCTGCATCTAGTTCTATTGTGACTACATCAAATCAAATTGGTTTAGGCAAGACCTGCCCTTAACAAAACCATGCTGCGTCTGAGCTATAACTGAATTCTTGTCTAGATGATCCTGCAGTGCTTCTTTAACCAGTGCCTCCATTAATTTACCTGGAACAGAAGTTAAACTAACAGGTCTATAATTACTTGTGTCAGCCTTTGATCCTCCTTTGTGAATTGGGGTTACATTTGCACATCTCCAGTCTATGGGTACCTCCCCTGAGTCCAAAGAAGCTCTCATAATTATGGCTAGGGGTTTGCTTACTTCCTTTGCTGCCTCCTTTAATATAACTGGATAGATCCCATCCACCCCAGGTGCCTTTTTTATGTTTATCCTCAACAATCTCTCCTCCACTTTCCTCTCAGTTATTACAAAATCATCCAGCTCACTGCCAATGTTTACTTTACCTACATCATTCTCCTTCCTGAATAACTCCTCATGTGTGAATGTAGATGCAAAATACTCGTTTAGATTGTTAGCCACCTGAGCAGGATCCTCAACTGTTGAACCATCAATATCCAGTGGACCAATCTGATTCATCCCTTTCCTTCTTGAGTTTAATTTTGTAGCCATACTTTTTCTCCATTTACCTATAAAACAGTTTACTTGTACAGTAGTTAACTGTTTAAGAGGTGAAAAATTAACTGCTGTGAAGAAGGGGGTAAAAAAAAAAAAAAAAAAAAGAAAGACATCTCCAATTTATTTTTTCCTGGTTGACTATGCAAAGCTGTTGTTGAACCCACCAATGAAGAGGTAGAAAATTAAATAATCTGCCCTTTCCATTGCCTGTCAACAGCAAGTTGAAGGGCAAATTCTGAAATTTATTGATAGTACTGATTTCTGAAATCTGTATTATCAATATTGGGATACCATTCAAATATAAGGCTTAGGGCATTTTTAGAGAATGAAAAAAAAAAAAAAAGACATTACAAGAATATCATACTATTTTTCTTTGCATATCAATATGTATATTGTCATTGACCAACATTTATATTATGTATTTCTGTGTGCTTTGATTGTGAGTTAAAGTGTGTCCTAATTGTTTTTTACAGACTTTTGTTCATTTTAATTTTATCATTTATTGGGCCTGCCCTTTTATGCCTGATGGAGAGGCTCTGCAATTTCAAAAACTAAGTATGTAAATCAGGGACGTTTTAAGAACTCTCGCCCCCCCCCCCCTGGCAAATTTCCAAATGTGGCCCCTATTCAGTTTAAATTCAGTTTAAGCTTTGACGGGGCTGACACTTAAAAATTATAATTACATAATATATATATATATATATATATATTTTTTTTTTTTTTTTTGATTTGGTAGTTGTTGGCGCATCGGCTTCTGTGGCCATATTGCACCTCCCAAGGTTTTTGCAGTACTTTGATCCAAGCCCAAGGCGGGAATCGAACCCGCGACCTTTGGGTTGCCGGGCAGGTACTTTACCCACTCGGCTAGCCCGGTCGGCTATGTATATATATATATATATACAGGGTGATTCACTACCAGTGGGACAAACTTGCAGGAGATGTAGGGGGCACAAAGACGAATCGGAATCACATAGCATTGCAGGGTCCGAAATGCCTTCGTTGTGCGGTAGAGGACGTTGAACGGGAGGTCGCGTGAACAGCGATCCCGCTGGAAGTCAGCATTTGCGAACCGTTCTGTTGAAGAAACCAAGTAGCAAAAGTCCTCCGGAGTGGATAATCCGCAGGCTCCAATGATTGGACGCGTTGCAGATGGTATGAACTCATTTGGTTTGTTCACAGTATCCTCCATACAGTGGATTGGGAAATACCCAATCATTGGCCTATCGCTCGAGTACTCGTACTGCCTTCTGCAAGACGTAGGATATTCTCCTCATTGTCTAGCGTCCTCGTCGTTCGCTCTCGATTCATGGTAACTCTCGTGAAACAACCAGTCTCGCGTAATCTTCTGTGCCCACATGCGAAAATCGTATGATGAGGAGCATGCCTGTGCGGGAAACGTTCCTGGTACAAGCGCAGAGCGGCACGCCCGTTACAGTCCGCAGCTCCATACGCGAGGTGCATGTCGGCCAGTTCAACGTTTGAATACTCGTCCATCCTACTGCCTCGGGAACCGATTCGCAAATGCTGACTTCCAGCGAGATCGCTGTTCACTCGACCTCCTGTTCAACGTCCTCTACCGCATGACCAAGTCATTTCAGACCTTGCAATGCTATGTGATTCTGATTCGTCTTTGTGCCCCCCTACACCTCCTGCAAGTTTGTCGCACTGGTAGTGAATCACCCTGTATATATAAATTATTATTAATTTATAACCATAAGCGAGAATTAAATTTGTTAATTATTTTTCTAAATATTAATATTTTCGGCACTTTAAACTATTTAAAGAAAGCCAAAAGCATTATTCGTATATCATTATGTTCTGTGTTTTCGGTGCTTTCGACGCAACATAACATATGGGAGAGAGAGAGTCTTTTAAAAAATTATTTATGTTCAACAAATGAGGCCCCCAGTAGGCCAAGGCCCCTGGCATCGGCCGGGTGCACCCATGTGTTAAAATGGCTCAGATATAAATCAGCCACCAGTGGCATAGAAAATGACCTTGGAATGGCCATTTTAAAACTCCAACCCTGCTATGATAAGTTATGTTTCATGCAACAGCCACATCCATCCCACTAATCCAGGTAATATGAAGGGTATTTTATGTGAGTCTCTGAGATTTTAATACTAACGTACATTAATTTTATAAAAGTGTGTATACCCTTATTTAAATTATGTCAAATCTGTTTATTTACAGTTGTTTTAGAAGGGTGTATGAAATTTATGAAATATTTTAAAGGAAGACACAAGGTATAAAAGTTTGGGAACCTCTGCTATAAGTAATTATAATTAATTATGTGATTTATGGACCTGAGAAACTGCCAAAGCAATTAAAGTCCATAATCATAATGAATATGTTGTTAGGTTTGTATATGGGTTGAAAGAGACTATCTGGATGGTGAGAGGGAGCCGACATAACCCAGTGAACTACAGAGTACATAATTAATACCACAAGTATGTAATTTGTACTCCGTACAGAAACCTGGTTACATCCCTTCCCCCTTCCTATCAAGACAACATACCGTTACAGCTTTTATTTTAGACTATTTTAGTATTAGTGGTGGCAAATTATGCAAGGAAGTAAGCTTATATAGTACAGCAAAAAAAAAAAAACCTACTCACCTCATTTGCCTCATCCTCTAATAATTTGTCTAATGTTTCCTTAAATTTATTCAAACTGCCCATTTCCATGACACCAAATGGAAGTTTGCTACAACAATGCATTCTCACTTGCTGACAGCCAATCTCACACATCTATTGAATAAGGATGGCTGCAGGACAAATCTTTACTCTTCCTTGGACAACATGCATAAGTTTTCTCTTGTATATGTTGTCCGAAGAAAGAGTAAGGATGCTACCAGTATTTAGTTTACTCAATCCTTTAAATGGATTGAGTAAACCTAAAAATTTTATTGCTTTTAGCAGTATTTTAAATTAAACCAAAATACTGCTAAAAAAATTTGGTATGAGGTACATTGGTTGAATGCTTCCTAAGGAAGAATGCAAACAGGGAATGCTTGGAGAGGGGTATTATTCAATGGCACTGGAGCTTTTCATCTATATATATTTCATCTACATAATGATAAAATTAAAATACAAAAAGATGGAAAAGTAAATAACACAAGGTGCCGAGCCTAATATAAGGAAAGTAAGAA